>NC_039288.1:12166951-12386951 GCF_003368295.1 Carassius auratus | reverse complement strand
CAGATGATTCTGCTGATCTTTCCTTGAAAGGCTAATGCTGTGAAAAATATGCGCTCACTAGAGACTGTAGGGGCAAAGACATCATGGGTCATGGGAATCATATGGATGGAGAAATGACTTGGTGACACAGTGGGATAGATAAACAGAATTTGTTGTTTAAAAAGAGAGAGAGGCTTTGAGAGACTAAGAATGAGTCATGTTAGTGCCATATGGACCAGGTGCAGTGCATAAATCACAGCTGCTCTCTCAAAGGCCAAGAGAGCCGCAGTCTTCACATTGGGTGAGCATGAGAAAATCTGCATATGTAATGCAGCAAATTACACATAATCATCTGACATACTGACAAACCCCTGGAGTTAGTGTCAAGACATAAACTATGTATTTCTTTTTTCTAAGCATACATTTTTGAATGTACAGTACTGTGAGTCAATCGTTGTATATAAAGCACATCTTTACAATCAAAGTAACAGAGAAATTAAGAATCAGACAAAATATAAATTATCCATAAGCATACAGGCCGGACAATATCTTTGTGTATAGCTCAGCAGGGCAGCAGAAAAGCGCTGTAGTACGTTGTAATTTGGTTACGCATGATTACAGGGCTTAAACCTTTTAGGGCCCTATTTTAACGATCTGAAACGCAAGTGTCAAAGCGCGAAGCGCAAGTAACTTTGTGGGCGGGTCTCGGCGCTGTTGCTATTTTCCCGGCGGGATAAATGGCTCTTGCGCCCGGCGCAAATCTAAAGTGGGTTGGTCTAAAGTAGCTTCATTATTCATAGGTGTGGTTTGGGCGTAACGTGAAATAAACCAATCAGAGCGTCATCCAACATTCCCTTTAAAAGCAGGTGCGCAAGTTCCATTAAGGATTGCTATTATTATGGCGTATTTACCAGGCGCACGCCAGGAGCGGTTCACAGCCGAGGAGACTGATGTTCTTGTAAGAGCAGTGAAAGACAGAGAAGTTGTGTTGTATGGGGATGAGAGAAACCCACCCAAAATACACCACAATGATTTCCGTCATCTCATGTGTTAATGTTTTTTTTAGTGTAACAATTTATGATTTGCAAAAATAACTGTTGCATCTATGTAGATTACATGAGCAAAGTGTATGCGCGTTGTGCACGCTATACATTATGGTCAAGAATGCGCCCTTAAAATAGCATAATGAACAACGCGCAACGCGCCAATGACTTTAGACTAGGTTTTTTCTGGTCAGTGGCGCAATTGTTTAATGGAACAGCAAAATAGCACCAGGGATTGTTTGCGCCGGAACACGCCTCCTTTTTTGCGCTGAACCGCCCAGGGAGCGCAAGTTCATTCACTAGTTTAGCGACGTGCTTCTGTGGAGGGAAAAGCGCGCTTTGCGCGGGTGCAAAATAGGAATGACACATGCGTCGGTGTACAAAGTCAATTGCGCTGGGTGCAAGATAGGGCCCTTAGTGTGCCTCTGGATGCCAAAATTCAAATCCTGCAGTTTAGAGAGAAATAAATAAATAAATAAATAAGACTGCATTTATTTGATAAAAAATATTGTGAAATATTATTATAATATTAAATAATATTATAATATAATATAATATATAATAATATAATATAATTATAATATAATATAATATATAATAATTCCTATTTTAATATTTATTTTAAAATGTGATTTAATCCCGTTATGGCAAAGCTGAATTTTTAGCATCATTTGCTCCGGTCTTCAGTGTCATATGCTCCTTCAGAAATCATTCTAATATGCTGATTTGGTGTGTTATTATTATTTCTTATATATATATATATATATATATATATATATATATATATATATATATATATATATATATATATATATATATGATCAAATCTAGCATAGAAAACTGCTTAGAAAATTATATATATATATATATATATATATATATATATATATATATATATATATATATATATATATGTATATATATATATATATATATATGTATATATATATATATACAAATATATATATACAATCTAACAAATCTGACATATAAAACTGCTTCCCCAATACTATTAAGTGCATGGTAACATGTTCTCATTTCAGACCTCTTTTCTTAATATTACCATGGCAACGCAAGGAGTTATTTGTGCAGAACAATGTTAGTCATTTTTGTTTCTATATTAGCTTCACAAACGCACTCACCTGTCTAGGGCAATGCAGCACAGATGCAGTATAGAAACAGTGGTCAGCAGCACGTCCAGTGAGGTCCGGACCAAGCAGAACATCTCTCCATAGCTCCACTGACCAGTGACCAACTCTACGGCTGCCAGGGGCATCACCACAAGGGCAACTAGAAAGTCTGTGAATGCCAGTGATACGATAAAGAAGTTGGTCTTCTTCTTCCTATATATAGAACAGTAAATTAACAAAAGATCACATTAATAAATATTGATTAACTACAGAAAATATTCTAGTGTCTACACAGAGAAAACACTCATGCTATGAAACACTACAGAACCATAGTGATACATGTTTGGGAAAAATCAACCTTCAAATGGCTTAATTTTATATATCTTGCACATTAAGTTTAATTCATATGTATTTTAACATCAAAACATGTAAACAGACACAGGAAATCTAAATGTAGATATGAAGCAGGTTTACCTTAGCTGTCTGTCTTTACAGAGAGCCACCATCACAAGCAAGTTTCCAAGTGCAGTCAGTATAATGATGGTCACCAGGACAATACACAGTGGTATCTTCAGAGTGTGTTTGGACACAACTTCATCCACTGAACTGTAGACAAATATATGCGGCAAATTAAATATGAATAGACAAGATAAATACTTATAAATACAATATTTTGAAGTTGTTCTTACTCATCCACTGAGTCTGATGCTGTGGCCATGGCTGGTCATCTGTATGGAAGTGATCAGATGGGGATTTGATCACACAAGACACTGCAGACCCTCTCCTGTGGGACAAACCCAACTGTTTTGTGTTCTCACATCCCAAATTCAATCATGTTCTTTCAGCAGGAGTTCGAAAGTGAGAGCACTGAGACTAAACCATCAGCACATTTAAAACAAAACACAGGCTTGTGGGATATCCCAAGTAAACATGAGCCACTCGTGATGAGCGTCTGACCATCTTCCTTTCTAAGCAAAACTACAGGCTCATGGGAACTAACCATTGCATATTATCAATCAGCAGTTTGTTGGCTAAATCAGTGATTTGAGATTTGATGTCACATCAGAAATCAGGAAGATCTTCCTAATAAACTGTGTGCACTGCACTGCAATATGTCTAAAATACAATACACAATAAACACAATACGTTTGAATTTTCGATACATTAGCAGTATTCGTCAAATGAAGCCATTATAAGATGACTTGGAAAGTGACTCTACTTTTCTTCTTCTAGTTGTCTAATTTAAGTGTCTAATATATTACAATTATTACAGCTACGATACATATGTTAATATATATTTCCATGTATGATTATGCATTTAGCAGACACTTGTATCTAAATAAATAGGATAATAAAAAAATTTATGGATGATCAAATAATTATCCATATAAATATAAAAATGTATAAATATTTTATTAAATATTTTAATATTTTATATTATTTTATTTTACTATCCTTTTAGTTTGTGTGTGTGTGTGTGTGTGTGTGTGTGTGTGTTCCCCACACTTTATAGACTTAATAGATGTTTTTGCAAACAGGTTTCTGGTCTGATGTCAAAGAAATACTTGAGGATTCCTGATGGTACTGTGGGGGCACATAAAACAAAAAAGGTTGGGAAAGCCTGGCCTAAATTGAACTCATATGTCTCCTTATGCCCTCAAAACACATCAAATATTGAAGGCAAGATACTGAAGATAGTTAAACCTCAACACAAAGTGCATGCGCTCCATCATCACACTGTTAATACCCACAGTGGCCAAATCGCACCCTGTGCCTGTGGCGCTGGAGCCATAACTCACGCAGAAGTGGAGAGAGCTCTCACAGGGTAAACACTGGAAGCGTGTGATGTATTTGCCCAGCTGGGAGGCTCAAGTGGGCATTACAGAGACAGCTTGGACGCTTCTTCCCTGTCCTGTTGCTTTCGTTTGAGTTTCAAATGAGCCACATGATTATTATAGCCCTGTATCAAACACACTGAACAAAACAGGCTATTCTAAACAGCTACGCAGAGAGGACACCTGATTTACATGTTGTGTAGGACAGAGTAAAAGGTCATTTTACAAAACAGGTGCCACCTGTGTCCCTGATATGCATATATGTAAATAAATGTAATTTAATGAATATGTGAAGGCAGATTTTACTATGTGTCAGCACAGAACGTTGTGGAACATGGGGATGGAAAAGAATATGAGATTTTATATATATATATATATATATAATATATATATATGAGAAAAAAATATATATATAAACGCTTGTGTTCTCTCGCAAAAGTTTCACAATTGTTTTGTTTCCCAAATTAATTTTTGCATTTGCAAACAAACACGTTCTGCTTCCATTGTTTTCAATTTTAATTTTATTTTATTATGTATCTTAGTTTATTTATGTATCTTTTATTGACATATTGCATATTGTAACATCTTTAAAAATGTCCTTAGTTTGTCTGTCAATCAGCATCATACAGTGTATTTTTAATACATTTTTATTTCATAAATCAAAAACTTTATCTTAATGGCATCATTATGCTTTTAATGAATAAATCTGAAGGAATATGCATAAAAAATATACATCCACAAAAACATCACTTTTAAATTATCTTTCAAAAAAGACATTTTGTTTCTTAATTTTGAGCACAAGGCTTGTCAAATTAAAGTGTAACTGTCAACTCTGTTACATTTCATACAGTTATAATGTGCCAAAATGCTTTTATTTGGCTTCCGATACCACAATGCCATTAGCAGACTCTTAAATACATTATTTATCTGATAGAATGTTTAAAATCTAGTGAAACTGAACTTTCAAAATCAAACTGGGAAAAGGCAGCTGTTTCATCAAATGATCCACACACACACAAAAAAGAAAGCAGGGCTGAAGCACAAAAGCTGATGCCATGTGACATGACACTAACTTTCAGTAATCTTGTCTCATAAGATCCAAGAGCTCACTATTCCCTTCAGCCCAAGGGATTTCAAACATGGTTAACTGTCTTAAGCATACAGATCTGTCCTGATAAAGAACTTCTGAACATTCCAGTTTTACAAAAGCATTACATTTCTTCAAAATTTCAAATTCTATTTGTGAATAAACATTACTAATGAAACCACACCCAAATATGATGCATCACAACCTGAATGCTTAACTACTGAACAATCTAACTGAATCTACTAATTCTACTCTAATTACTGATTTTGACACCTTCCCACACATCTTTATTTCTTTAGTGCCACCAGGAAAACTGAGTGGCATTTGCATTTAAAGGGATAAATCACAGTCTGTGATGACAAGAAGCCATTAGCCTCAAACAAGTTATAAGAGTGACATTTTCACACAATCATAAATTGAGTGACACAAATGTAGAGGTCTTAAAAACACATTGATCATAGTTGGATCTACATGTCTATATAATACAACAATTACCAGCTGTTAAATAGTTTTTGATCACAAAAACATACAATACAAAAGGTAAGAATTTCTTATCAAATTCATTCAGCTAATAATAATAATATATTGTTGTTGTTTTTTTTATAATTTAAAACAGACATTACCAGTACTTCATGGTGTTTATAAGGACCTGTTGCACACTTGAAGCCACTTAAATTCCGAGGCAGCATCATTCAGATAACTTTACTCACCCAGGGGCTCTGTGTTTCAGACGTCTTTGTGAATCCACGCGTGCTTTTATAAACTGTCATATTCCATCACAGTTAGTCGGAGACTGAAGTGCTCTTCTCTGCCCTGTGCCACAGTCAAACAACTGCAGTAAGCAGCAGATCATCTGTTGATGTATAGTGCACCGGCGCTCTGAGTCTCTGCCTGTCCAACGCACGTGAGTCTGAAACAAACCAAAACAGAGCAACAGCGCCCCTCGGTGTTCCAACGCACATACTGCACTTAGACAAAATGAGGGCAAAAGAATGTACAAATTATTATTATTATTATTTATTTTTTTTTGCACAAAAAACGAGCTGATTATATTACATATTTAATACTGTGCAATTATATATGAAAGATATGTATATATTATTATTCGTTCAGAATAAAAGGTGCAAAGCTGGGTGGTAACCCAATTTGTAAAAACTATAAGGTACACCTTGGGACCTTGCTTACCCCAAAATTTTACACAATAGTAGTTCAAAACTTCAAAACTTCAAAACAGTTTTTCTGAATTACTAAAACACATTTCTTTAAACTATAATTTTCTTAAAACCTTAAACACAAATCCAAATGCTGAAACTAAATTCACAAAACCTCTGACTCTTTAATCAAAATCAAACAATCGCTGCAAAACCATTTCACTTGCACTCGAAATCAAACGGTTCTCCCAGGTCACACTCACTTGAGTCAATAAAGAAAACAATACAGAGCATTCATTAGACACTACAGAGAAAAATGGACAAGACAGCATCCATAACATTTCAGAAAAAAAGTGTAATGCATTGAGTAAACTATTTTGTAATTCTGTTAAAAAGTATAGTAATTGCAAGTAAGGTGAAAATATTGTATGGGCCTTTTGTCTGTAGTATTGTGCTGAAAATTGAATAGTACTGGATGTTTGTATATATTCAGCACTTGGTACTGCGAAAATACTGCTGTCCAACTGCAAATGTCAAAATGGTAAAAAGAAAAAAAAAAACTCTAAATAAACACTGAAATGCTGTAAGTTGTGCAATTGTAAAATCAGGGTCACTCTTTCTCAGCATCATGTCTTTGTGCTTGAGTCCGGCCTCTAGACTTTGACCACATCACAAGTAATGTTGTCTTTTTAGCAAGACAAAGAGAAAAACCCTGTGGTCTGACAGATCCAGCCTTCATAACACTCTCTAAACCTTCCCCTTTCTCTCCTCATCCTCACTTCTTACATGTACCCTTCCTCCACTCCTTCTCAGACTGTTTCCATCTATTGCTCGTTTTATCATTCAGCCACCTTAGCCACTTGTGCTCTCTGAACTGGCTCTTATTTTGTACACTTGGTTTGATCACATCTTTAGAAACAAGTGTTGAAACTTTTAAATCGTTGTGTGGCAACTGACAACCGTGCTTTAGTTGTGTTTAGCATTTTGCAGCACAAATGCATCACAGTGTGATAAGTGTTTATGTGAATAAGAATGTGTTTAGAGTTTTGCAAAAAAGCGTGCATGAGATTTGCAAATAGAGCTGCCTGAACGTGTTTAAGGTTAAGCAGGAAGACTGCTTTATACAACAAACTGGTTTAAGCTAGTGAAAATTAGGTTCAGAGATAGTTTTTTAGAGTTTTAGCAATTCAGAAAAACTGTAATATGTTAAAAGTATATATTATCACCTATGGTGTACATACTGGTACCTCTAGAAAGGCTACCACCCTAGTGACAGTTTTGTATCTCTTTATGAGAGAAGTAGCCTTTGCATATGCATGTGTCAGTTGTTACATTAAGCAAAATAGGCCTAGTACCCTGTCAGAAATGGAAATGGAGGATAGCTGATTATGAATTTACTGGTTAGGAATAGTCATCTGATCTGAGACCACCAGGTTCCTTAAATATCATCAGTCTCTCAGAGACTGTATATCACTAGATGGCGCTAGATCACCATAATATCCTGCATCCTGCTGGATCTGTGTGTCTCTAGTAAAGCATAGGAAACCATTTTTGGTCAAAGAGGCATATTGTCCATATTTGGTTATCTTTGCATTTGTCAAAAAGAGACATTTTGTGTGTGTGTGTGTGTGTGTGAATGAGTGAACAATTGCACATTGCTTACACAGTAGCTACAATTTCTGTAACACAGTGAATCTCTTCGTCCCTATGTTTTGTTTGTTATAATGAGTGGATTATATACATATATACATTTTTTACATAAAACATACTCTATATTCATACAATGTACTGTATACCTCATATCAGACTCTTTCAGCATAAAGGTGGTCTTTAAGATGTAGAAGGCCCAAAGATAAGCTGATAAATACATTTAAAGACTAGACTATCTTCTATTCTATTCTAAAGATCCTCAGCTTTAGTCTGCTAAATGAAGTGAAATATAGCTTGCATTCAGTGATCTTACATGACAATATCCTGTGGGTTATTGATGTTACCGGAATTTATTGAGCTGTTCTGCCCTTTAACAGTTACAGGAAGGCCAGTTCCTTAACAGCTGATGCGAATTCAGCTCAATAGCAAAAAGTTTCACAATACAATTTAATCTTTCAGTTCAGTGTCACAAAGCAAAAACAAAATGCAAACATTGCTGTATATCAAGACACGTGATAAATGAAATAGCTTATTGGACACTGCTGAATGAGTTTGTAAAGTTGTGTGCACAGCAGAGGAAAGGAGCTGGTGGTTTGCTGCTGTAGACACAACCACATGCAGACAGTGGTCAAATTTTAGACAGCTTGTGTTTCCGGTGACTTTGCATTCTTTGGTGTTAAGCAGACTTCAACACTAAAGGCAGTTAATGCTTGTTTTCAGAATTATTTAGCTGAATTATTTTATTGCAGTAAAATAAATCCCACAAAGCTTTTTGTAGAAAATACTGAACTTCAGGGAGAAGAAAAAGCGTTATAAAAAATGCTTTTTGGTCAGCTGTAAAATATTAAAGAGAATTAAAACAAAAACTACTACTGTCAGTATTTTACTACTATAACATATTATTGGAAATGCATGAAAATAAAATTAAATAAAAATAATACCAAACAGGATTATGCTACTGCCATTAATTTACAACCACAAGGTTATCATTGAAAACTCATAATATAAAAATACAATAAAATAACAACCATTATTGTCAATATTTTACAGTTATAACATATTTTTATTGACAACTCATAAAATAAAATAAAATAAAATAAAATAAAATAAAATAAAATAAAGAAAAAAATAGTACATAAATATCACCAAAAATTAATAATTTATACTATAACGTTATTACTGAAAATTCATAAAATTAAATAATATATAAACAAACAAATAACTAAAACAAATTCTATAACATGTTATTATTGAAAATTCATACAATTAAAAAACAAATGAAATAAAATAATTGAAAATTAAATTATAATTAAAAAGAAAAAAATAACATTACAATTATATTAAAAAATGTCTAATGTCTATTTTTAATGACTTTTAGGTTGGTTTTCACTCTTAAATCAGTCCTAGATTTCATCATGGAAAAAATAAATAAATGATGTTGATAATTTTGTTGAGTTTTTCTTAAACGGTTCAGTGGGTAGCGTGTGTTTTCTCTCAGGCATGTGCCTCACATATCCGCTGGATGAAAATAATGATTTGCAAGACTCTTGTTCAGTCTGTTGTTATTGATTTACTCTTAAGCAGTTGTTATGAAATGTTCCCAGCATAAGTGCGAGCGATAATTGAGAGTAAAAGATAATTAATGTACTCCTACAACATCATTGTTTTGTTCCAACTTTCTGTTTAATCACTGTGGTTGCAACAGAAGTGTCGCTGTAGATTGGTAAAAGAGATGTGTGTTAAATATTCATGATTTGTGTGTAGGGGCTTTCATTGCTTGCCCTTGTCCCTCAATTGAATAATGCATAGGTCTGAGCTTGCACTGACTCTTGGGTTATGATTAGAAATTGATTGTTATGTGCAATCCGTTTGAGTGAGAGGACCTTGGGTCAGGGACTGAGGTCATTGTGCCACATCCTCCTTTGAGCCATAAATCAAAACACACATCCTGAGTGCAGGGGTGAAGCAAGACTCACCTCTTGCACTTCAGAGTCTGTGCATGCAACCTTAGGGTGCTTTATAATTCCCAGGCTGTTTGGAAATGAGTGAATAATTTGGTAAATGGAGTGACGTGTGCCTGGTCATTTTCAGCATCCTGTGTCCACACTGCCAGAGTGTATTATTAACTTCAGGGTCAGCAAGTCTCAGGTCAGGCCCTTCTCTGAAAAGAAGCAGAGCAAGTTTCCACTGAAGCTGCTGTGGAATTCATCTCACAGAACTGATCAATCTAGCTGGCACAAGAGTTTATATTCAAACCTCTCAAAGGATCTGAAAATGAATTATTTGGGACTATATCGTGAAAGCTATACAAATAAATGTATTTATGGTCAAGGCTACTCATACTTTTTTTGATAAAAGTTTTATCAAAAAAATTTTTAGTTTTTTTTTTTTTTAGTTTTTTTTTTTTATCAATATATTTTTTAAGAGCATTCCATTTGAAATGGGAAAAAAATATTTGTTGTCACTTTTACGAAGAAAATAATTCCATTTCAAATCAGGGCTGCATGCTCTTTTAGTTTTTTTAATCTTTTAAAAATCCTGAAAAAAAAAATTCTCAGCTCAACTTTTTCAGCTTTGCGAATTTTCAATTGAAAAATTCTGCTTTACATAAACTATAAAATATAAATGTTAAAATAAATTATAATATCTATAATTTAAACATATCAATATGTAAATATTTACAAATAAGTGTAATATATATGATAAATACATTTGAATAATAGTTCACAATATTACATAATATTGCACAACAATACTATGTAATATTTCACAAATAAGCTTTTTTTTTCTCAAATAAATTCAGTCTCTGAGCAAATAGTTTTAAAAATATAAATAATCTTATGACCCTAAATTGTTGAACATGTAAATTACACAGACCTCAGACCAGTGTTATTTTAATATAATTGAGATAGCTTTTATTAATAAATGTAATTTGTTTTTACATTTTGTGTTTTCTGCTCCTATTGTTGATATTTTAGTAATTTGTGGTGTGTTTTTGTGATTTTTATTGGTTTTTTTATTATTATTATTTATTGTTTTTATTAAAAATTGTTTTTTGAAGTTTTAGTTATTTTTGTACATAAGGTTAAACTAAAATGAAAAATGTTTAAAAAAAATAAAAAAAATAAAATAAGTAAAGTTTTCTGTATATATATATATATATATATATATATATATATATATATATATATAAAAGGCTTTTTATGATAACCCTATCTTAGACATTAATTTTGAAGTTTGAAGGTCATGTTCTAGAGAAGAAAGAAATTCTTCGCTATAAGTTTTGGAACAGAACAAATGTCAGTGCTCCAAGACTTCAGTCTGCTTCTGATTATGCTTGTCAGATTGTTAGGCCATAAGCCAAGTCTGTCTCATATGCGGTCCTAATAAGGTTATACATAAAACATCAACAGCTGCTCCATTCTCAGGAAGGATTGAGCTGTTTCCTACTCTAAAAGAACTCACTCTCTATATATTCAGACTCAGACCACAGCTCAAGACCATCATTGACTCATCAGTATTCACACCTGCGTGAATGAGATGAAGCATGTGAAACCAAAGCATTTAGGTGCACAGTTTTTTTTTTTTTTTTTACAGTTTGCTCAATAGGTGACAAGACGTCTACTGTCAGTAAACATGATGAAGCAACCACTTAATGACACATTAGTGCCACCCAGGCAGGGTTAATGCTCTGACAAACTCTGAGTCAAGACTGTAATTGTCCCGCTGGGTGCTCTGTTTAGAGGTAATGGCACTGTCTTACCATTACAGAGGTTTATGCTGAAGTCTAAAGCTTTTAGAGCTGTTTTACAGTCAATTATTAATTCTAATTAAAGTTCTTTAATAATGCATTGCATCAGTGGTATATGGATGTTTTATAAACTGGGTACTGTAATAAAACAACGTGTACACTCTTTCGAAATTCATTATGCTAACTAGATTGAATGACTTATTAATTGCATAGCTGTCCTTGTTGAAAGGAAATAAAAATGTATTTACACTTCACAAGCATATTCATGGCCTCCATATGTGTGGCCCAGTTATCATGAAAATGAAATATTAGGATTCACATTCAAAAGCACATGAATCTTCATGAATAAAATCAAACACATAACCTCTTATATATTACAGTTCATTCTTGGCCTCTAGTGCTATTTTCTGTACTTTCTTTGACGATAAATGATTGTAAATAATCTTTTAGTTAAATCTGTTGTTTTTATTATATATGTATTAGCTCCTTTATGATTATGTATTACAATAACATACTTACAATCACAATGCTCACTGGATCAGACATAACTTGCCCTCAGAGTTGTGTTTATTATCCAGATGGTCTCCTCCCACACCCCTGAACCTGCAGGACGTCCCACCTCCTGTCACCTCGTGTTCTTCAGTCATGCACACTTATTTGCTATCAGTTATTTTTCCTGCCCTCCTTGACCCCGTTGACCTCTCGCTCAGCAGCTGGTAAAAACACACTACTCTGCTACACAAAGTGTCAAGCTTTCTCTTGCCCTCCCTCTCAGAAAGACTGTACCAAAGATCTCACGGCATGGACAGACTTACCTCTTACTTCACTCAGCTTCAAGAATATACCTATTTTTGCATTTGTAAAGTCAGATTAACAGTGTAGTGTGATGGTGGGTACTTGTGCTGTCTATTTAATTGCTCTCAGTTGTCATTAATGTTACTCAGGAATTGTAATTCATTGGCGATCCCACAGGATAATTATAGAGCGAGTCTGCAGACTCAAGTGTACCACAAGGTTCCATTCAGTGCTATTCACGTGGGAAGTCAAAAAAAACTATAATAATTTATATATTATAGAGTTGTCTAAATTAAAGGCAGAATATACAAGATTTTTTTAAAATGAAAACATCCAAAAACCACTAGAACGGTGTTATATATTTCGCTGGCCTGTGTACTTATGTTATCCCTAATGTTTTGAAGAATGTTAAAATCCAGAGAAATAAGCAATTTCATTGTGTCTCTTGCCAATTGAAGTCACACACCATCGATTTCCGGTTTTGTTTTGTAGAAAACATGGAAACGCCAAAGACGCTTTAGTATTTTATGCATTTTATTGGACAGGTGACGACCGTACACAGTAGCATTGTAACAGAACTTTCACATTTCAAATGTATCTAGTATGATAAAACAGCGCTGAAATGTCTGCAATGGTTTCTAGATCGCTACAAAAATAATGAGAATCTTTTTTACACAGAGAGCAAAAATAGAGATAGATACATATTTAGATATTTACCTATAAAGTTTATCTGAACAACCTTATAGTATGTGTTGTGTACCATGGTATAACAATGTTTTTTTTATATTTAGGCTAAATATGGTAATAAATTATGATATAGCTATTAGGAGTTTATTTGAAGTGTTATTATAAGTATATTTTATACTATCACTACTGTAATAGGTCATGTTTTAAAAAGTAATTATGAGAAACTATAAATATTGCTATTAATATTGGGGTAGGACTGAGGCAAACAAACAAAACCAAAAAATGTAAAAAAATATTTTTTAGGTTCACATTATATGGGTCTTTATTCATTGTGGTGACAAATGGTGTCCCTCTTATTTGCATCTGTTGCATATTTGTATTCTGTAGGGTAAAAACAATTTGTAAACTGTTACACTAGTTTAAAAATACATATTTGAGAAAAGCCTTCAATAAGGAGTTATCAAAGGGGTAAGTAATTGTAACAATATAACATTTTTTTTTAACAAATGAAGTGCTAATATTGTGAATATAGGTTTTATTTAGCATGCACAATTTAACCTTTTAAAAAAAAATACATATTATATTTTAAGAAAAATGTTATCCCACAATTTAATTTGTGTGGTGTTAGAATAATTACTTATACAATCTAAATGTTTTTAAGTTCCCATTTTTCAGAATATAACAAAGTTTCAATAAATATTTTGCCTCGTGTTGTCTCAAATCTCTACCTCTAATCATGGCTGGCATGGCCTCATATTTACTGACAGCATGTAGTTGGGCTAAGGGCTGGTGTCTACATTAAGATGAAAATAACTGTGTGACGCTGAACAGAACAGCCAGTGGTAGCACCTCGATCCATCCAGTGTGTGGGAGAGAGAGAGAGAGAGAGGAAATGGGTCTGTAATGTTATAATGATCCATGTAGTAGTAGCCTAAACAACATTTGTACTAAGATGAAAACAAAATGTTTTAAATAAAATGAATTAAAAATATTTACAAACACTAGAGCCGTGTATATCAGTTATATTGAAATAATACTGAATCAGTTTTGGCAAGTGTAAATGACTGGTGAGGAAATTAAACAGTATTTTCATTTTTGAACTTTCCCAATAAGAAGATGGTTGTTCACCAAAAAAACCATGGTTCCTTCTGATGTTTTTTGTAACACTGGTGTGCTGTCAGAATTCAATGTACATGTCATCTCTGTGAAAGCACATAGATACAGTCTATGTAGGGCAGGGCATGCTGGGACAGTGTGTGGAGGTCATGATGAGTGGGAAGGCAGTCCCTGTTTCAGCGACATGAGCTGTGACACATTCAGCCGGCTGGCAATGAGAGATCAGAGACTACAGTTTAGTTAGGAGAACGAAAGAACACCCTCATGGCTGAACCAACTCTAATCTGTGTGCTAACAGAGAGAAAGAAGAGTGGTTTATACATTCTATTTATTTGGCTGTTTAAATGCATATGACATATATAAATAATTTGAAATGTACACACACACACACATAAGAAACATTGCTTATCATTGTTTGAAAATTGTGCTGCTTGACATTTTTATGTAAACTTGTACTCACTCTTACTTTTTGTAGATTTCTTTGATGAATAGAAAGTTCAAAAGAACAGCACTGATTTGAAAAAATAAATATTTTATAGCATTATAAACATTTTTACTTTCCCTTTTGCTAAATAAATACAGTATATATATATACCTTCTTAATTTTTTTTTATTTAATTTAATTTAATTGGTAATTTTGTTTCCTTGAATTTAAAGTACAATTCTGCACAGCAATTCATACTGTGTTTAAAGTTACAAACCATATTGGACTTATAAAGTCATGCCAAACTGGCACACAACCCTACTGGCCATGCACCAGATCTTCAGAGAAATGGCCACTTAAGGCAGGAAATGTGTTGCTTTTAAACTTCCGGAAGCATCTGAACAGAACAGTCGAGTCTCGAGTCCCTCAGGTACTGCCTCTAAGATGAAAGCTGTAAGTGGTTTGAAGATTCTTGAGATGTGTTGAATTTAGAGTGGCTAAGTACTTCCAGGACAAGGCACAGGTTTTCACCATCCACAAAGTATAATTCATTTCAGAATAGACTTATGCATTAGGTATCTTTCTCTCTCTCTCTATCTCTCTTAACCTGGTCATCTTGTCTGTCTTAGTCATGGAAAATTTCCAAATATGGGTGTCACAAGTTACTTGAATGATATCTGGTATGGATCATGTCATGAAATCATAACTTGGTGGTTTGAAATTGTTTTCTGAACAAAAATAACAACCCAAGTTTGTTGGATTTACTAAAGGAGCCTGTTTTTATTGCTGTCAATCTTATCAGTGGCTGGTCTAGAAACCTCAATATGACCTTGATTTTAACGGTTTGAGCAACAGTAGATGGTTCCCATGGTGATAGTGACCTGTGGAATAAGGACAACTGTAAGTAATGTTCACCATTCTCCTTTAAGTGAAAGGCACTCTGCCTCCTGTGTAGTCTGATAATAAAATCCAAATATTAGATGATTCACTCCATCATTTACATGCTTCTCATTTACTCTGTAGATTATGAGCTCTGGCAGATAGGGACATTGGAGGGTCATGTGAAACGAACATGGGCTTTAAATCATACTGAGTATGGTGACTCACCCTCATGGGCATCACTTTTTCTTACCTGTGTGTGCCTCAGGCAAAAATTGCATTCGTACTGCATCGATAGCAGATGTTTGATTAAATAACTGTGCATTGATAATGCTGTGTTCATTATTGTAAATTAAAAAAATGAATCATCAAATGTCACGCTGTATCGTCGGAGCAGCATCATTAAGGAACTTAATGAATGAAATATCCCTTTCAAGATTATTTACTTATTTTCATTTAGTCTAAGCATCAGTGAAATAATTTCACCATCTGAGAAAGTCAGAAACTAATTTGTTTCCCCTGGTGGTCCGTTTTCAGCTGTGGAGCAGATTTATCTGTTGATGTACCCTTGTGGAAAAGAAGTGCACTTAAGTATACTTTTATAAAGTGTACTTATTGCAGAAATAATATACTTTAAAAGAACACAGATAAGTTCAAATGTTATTTTCGACGCTTGAATCATGTATTGTATTTGAAATTAACTTCTAATATATCAAAAGAGATATTAAATGCAATTAGTTGAAGTGATTTTTTAAAAACCATTTAAGTGGGACTTTTTAGTACACCTTTATATGTTCTTTCATAATTGCTTCTAGTGGCTTTAAAATATGCTTATAGCATACTGCTAATGTACTAACAAGCAATTCATGTTAACTAAAATATACTTTAACGTCAGTTTCAATTAAATGTAATGTTTTCGACCACGAAATGCATGCTATTTGCAATTGATTTCAAATAATGCATAAATGCATTTACAGTGATATTTTTTAACCACTTAAATGGGACTTTAGTGCATTTTATATGTACTTTTAAATATGGAAAATATTTATTTCTAAATAAGCAATTATTGTGAACTAAAATATACTTCAATGTAATTTCAGTGTTTTAATTACCTAGTTACAATCAACAAAAACACAAAATGGAAAACCCTCTACATTTATTGACAAAACAATTTTTAAAACAAATACATGAAAACGCTTTTTGCTGATGCACAAGAAAAACCCAACACTATACACAGTTACAACACTTTAACTCACTTGTTAGATAGAGTATGGAGAACAATGCAAAATCACTTACATACTTACATACAAAAGTACTTAATCTCGCCATTATAGAAAACATCATTCTGTATGATGTATAAGCCTGTTTCCTCACTGGGGACCTAACAATGTCCACAAGGTCAATACAAAATTACTGGTATTACTATCCTTGTGGAGTCAAACGTATAGGATTACTAACAGACAAACTTAATACAAAAAATAATAATAATGATAATAATTTTAAAATTATGTCAAATGTATGTTTAAATAATACTTAATTAGATGTTAATTATAAAGTGCATTTTTTTTAATTACACTTAAGTATGTTAAGACCTATTTTCATTAAAGTGTACTCTCTTTAATACACTTAAGTGACATTTAATTTAAATTATGCTAGATTATCTGCAAGTGCACTTTTTAAAAATAATACTTTTAATAATTAAAGTACACAAAAACTACACTTTTACTTCAATTAAGCGTACTTCTTTTTCAGGTACAATTCCACACATACACTATTTACACTCATTTAACACACTCTAAAAAGCTTTCTGCTGTTCTTTCCAGTCAGCCTGAAAGTCTGTCGAGTTGAATATCCTGTGTCACTCGACAAGCAATTACCAAAAGCAGGCCTGGTTTAAGGACGCCTGCCTTTAAGTCTCCCATCAAAGTCTGAAGCTCTCATTTCTTTGAAATGCAACTTTGGAATTTTAGTTTCAGAAAAGTGGCTTTACTGATTCAGGTGGTTCTTTTATTAGAACCTGTCTGACTCATACACTCATGAATGACTTTCCTCAGTCCTTGATTGACACTCTCCTCTCCGATGATGGAGAGCTGCTTTTACAGATCTGTTCAGATCTATCCAGAGTTGCAAGGCTGCATTAACAGTTAATGCACTTTAGAACATGGTGGTTTCATTTAAAGCTCAGATGAAATGAGGTTGTCATTTTATGCAGTTTGTACAGAGGTGAAATGAAGGTCTATTTATATTGCTTTAACATAAAAAAGATAAACATTTTGGTCAATAAAAAAATGTTACTGTTTTTCAGCATCTCACAACATGAGCACTGTCTTTAAGAAGCTGGGTCAGGTTAAAAGTAATTCAGCTTTGAAAAACACATCTCTATGCCTGTGTTTTTTCATCATTTTTAAGTGTGATAGTACTATGCTAACTTGAATTTCTCTAACCCCTAATTGGAAAAATTTACCAACAGGTCAAAAGGTGCTATTACATTTTTTGCAGTCAGATTTATTTATATATGTAGTAGATCTTGTTAAAGTGGCATTCCTAACTGAGACATAATCTCAGGATTTGGTTAATTTTATGCAAATGGAAACACCATTAAATTAGCATCTTAGTTTTAAGAGCACCTGAACTGATCAAAATCAGATGCTAGTTTGGTTGTTCAAGTGTTTGGATGCTGATGTGTCCTTCATTCATGCTGATTTCAGTGGGGAGTCCTCTCTTGTCTTTGACAGCGCATCGGATCTGGGAATGAGTCTCCCACACTCTTCACAGACAGGCAGCAGGCGGTTGTTGCCATGGTAGCTGGTCACCTGATTGTGTCTTTGCCAATAGGGATTCCCCATTTATAACATACTGTGTTGCTGGAATTCTTATCAGGGTGTGTTTCATGTGTCTGTGTGTTCAGATGCACTAGCATGTTAAAATATGTTTGATTAGCAGATGTGCATTTTCCCCTAATATAGTGCATTGCTTCCCATTGGATCATTAATTTTCTGTGTTATATCTTATCATTACGTGTGTGAGTGAGTGTGTGTGCTTGTTTGTTAGGAAGGGGGAATTGAGCTTCCTCCCGTGATGCCCTGGGAGGGGGGTATGAGTCAGGAGTGAGTCAGAGAGTCCCCCTCCCTGCTCACACACACACACACACACACACTAACATACGGAGTTGGAGGGAGAAACGGCAGATACTCAATTTATCACAGCGGGCTGGATGTAAATACCAGTGCTTTGACAGACTACCATGATTAGATACATTTTTATAAACAGATATTAAATATAATTTAATAAAGTTATATTAGAATTTTATTGTTATATTATAAAGTATGTGTATATACACACACACACACACACACACACACACACACGTTTGTTTTTGTGAAAAGTGGGGACATCCCATAGGCGTAATGGTTTTTATACTGTACAAACTGTATATTCTATGGCCATACACCCTACACCTAACCCTAACCCTCACAGGAAACGTTGTGCATTTTTACTTTCTCAAAAAAACTCATTCTGTATGATTTATTTGCATTTTGAAAAATGGGGACATGGGTTATGTCCTCATAAGTCACCCTCTCCTTGTAATTCCTGTGTTATACCCATGTCATTATACAGAGTTGTGTCCTGATATGTCACAAAAACAAGAGCACACACGCACACACAAATATACCCATTT
Organism: Carassius auratus; assembly: GCF_003368295.1. NCBI lineage: Eukaryota > Metazoa > Chordata > Actinopteri > Cypriniformes > Cyprinidae > Carassius > Carassius auratus. The sequence continues at coordinate 12,367,745 of NC_039288.1, read as the reverse complement.
TCTGAATAATGTTTGTTAAAGGGATATTTCTCCCAAAAATTGTAATCCTGTAATAATTTAATCACCCTCAAGTTGTTCCAAGCCTGTGTAAGTTTTTTTGTTCTGCTGAATGCAAAAAATTTCCCACATTCTTCAAAATATCTTCTTTTGCATTCAATAGAAGAATTTTTTTTTTACATTCATACAGAACTAAATTCATTTTCTTGATCCATCCCTTTAATGTCGAATACAATTATGAATTAATATGTGTGTACTCTCCTTAACTCATACTTTAAATATGAGAACAAACATATATAAAAAGAGGCCTCATAGTAGTCGATACTTGGTAAAAGGGTTAAATGTGCCATTGAACCATTATCATTGCTTGTATAACAACGTATTTGATCATGTGCCACTGTGAGAAAAGGTTTATATTTAAATGCCAGCTTTATTAAGAACCATTAACACTCTTCACAACCCCTTGTTGTTCTTGTTGATTAATGTTTCACAGACACTTATGTTCCGTGTCTAAATAATTCCCGAAAATCAGCATATGTCTTTTAAAACCTACTCTTAAAATGTTATAGCTTTTCTAAAATAAATGAACCAACCTACACATTTCTTGCTATGCATTCTCTTATATTTTGTTGTTTGTTGTTGGGCCACTGCTGTGACCCAGATTTCTACACTCAAATCATTACTGGGACAGCCTGCTGTTCACCTGCCAATATCAGTCTCTGGGTTATAACCATAATGAACCATCTGCCTTGCAAGGTCAAGTTGATTTGGAAGGAGTAGTGTCTCACAGCCTCTTTGTTCCTGCTGGTTTGTCTCGTCTCTGCGGGCATCCGATGGAACAAACACTCTAGTTCAGTGTGCCCGTGACTTTCATCATCCCTCCCGAGCATTGCAAATGACTCGCTGGATGTGTAATAAGACAATGTGTAATAGATGGCTGGGTTAGTCACTGTGAACGTGGCTGGGCCAATCTCACATCAAGAGCTCTGAGTTAAGTAATGCCCTTGACATTTTATTCCTGTTCTTCCTTATTTAGTTTACATCAGGTGCAAAAAGAAGATGTGAGTAGTGCCGCTGGAAAGAAAAGCTGTGATATCTGGTGACGTGGAAGGGACTGGTGATTCTGAATGAGTTTGGCTAAGTGTGAAAGTACACGTCTGAATAAAGCAGAGGACAGCAAGCTCTATTAGATCTTGTCAGCATGTCACCATACATGTTGAGACTTACAGTACAAAGTATGAGAAAACCTGTGTTCTTCACTAAACATTATGAACTTCAACAGATGCATGTATTTTATATAGTTTAGATCATAGTTTGGAATATATAGATAGTTTAGATCAATATAATTGATGAGGGTGGCATAGCTCAGATAATTGTTGAAAAATGTTAATGGTTAGTTGATTTTGAGATCTCTGACATTTGCTGATCTTCCCAACTCTGACCATTTCCCACCCAGACAGGAATCAGTTGGGAGAATTTGTGATACTTGCTTTGTATTGGCATATTAGAATATTATTTAAATGTATTTATATGTACAGTATTTGTATTACAGTATATTTATTATTGGAAATTTCCGTAGATGTCAGTTGATACTGTATATTTAATTGTGCATGCGCATTGCGTTATTTCTACATCTAGATTAGACCTCTGTCATCTAACGCTCACTTACCAGTAATCTTTTAAAACACGAATCATTTAATAACAAAAACATCCCCAGCAAGTTTCCAAATTAATATAAATTGTGTTGTGTAGCCTACATTAAATTTTTATGTTGTATCTAAAGAAAATAGCACACTGTAAAAATGAACTATAACTAAATAAATAAAAAGCTGAAGTTGTAAATAAATACTATTTCAGTCTTTCTACTTCAAAATTCCATGTGTTTTTTCAGATTTTTATAATATCTGCAATTTATCTGTTATCTGCCATAACATGGATGCATATTGTCATATTGGAGTCTGCATTCTTTATGGAAGATTAACAACTGTTACTCTCAGTTCTTCATCTGTTATAAAACACCACACACACTTCATCCTACTTTGGTTCAGATGGATTAAACGCACAGATAAGTAACAATGCGAGCTGCATGGACCCAGGTGGGATCCCTCACCTGCTCTCTTATAGCCTCTCTATTTGTTTCCAACAATCAGATGTGTTTAATGGACTCTATTTCCACTGCTATTAGCTATTTATCTCTCTTTAGTCCATTAGGTTGCGTGCAAAAGCAGATTGGACATAGTGCATGTAAAAATAAGCATCTAGATATTCAACGTAGATGCTTTACAATAGGCTTTATCAGTGTGGTGTGCTGAGTGAGTCAGTGAATAGGTCACTGACAGGAAGATGGGTTCATTTATTGTCACCGTGTTTTTTTCTCTCTTTCGAAAAATGACATGTCTGATTCCGCAGCTGGTTTTGAACCTTGGCCAGCGTTGCGTGACCTGGGTTTGCGTCATCAGGTAGTGGCTCACATATGCCTGCTGCTGTTAACCAGCCTGTCAGAGGATGTGGGCATTCACACCAGAGGTCTTGCTCTCTTCCTTTTCATCATCTTTTAACCTATTTAAAGTTTTTTAATTTCTCCAGAATTCAGTCAGTGTCACAGAAATAAAAATGCCACCTGGATTCCAAAACCAACTACCTCCTCATCAAAACACCACAGGTGAATAGGGTAGAAATAGATATTTCCATACTTCCCCAATGATTAATTACAATGCATTAACACAGTTGTTTCTTATTACAAGTCTTATTTAGTTGAAGTATTAGTTTAAGGTTTTTACAAAGGGGATTTTTTGGATATCTCTTTTATCATTCCAAAATATACTCCATAATACTCCGAACTAAGATAATGTTTTTAAAAGACAAGATGTTAACACAATGTTTAGGAATAAAATGTTAACCTAATTTAGGTGAATAAGATATGAACAAACCTTTGATTGAAAGTGCAAATTTTTGAAGATTGTGTGTAACCACTGTTGACGGTACAGGTTTGGAACAAATTCAGAGTGAGTAAATGAATTTTCATTTCTGGGTGAACTATCTTTTGAAGAAGCTTCAGAATATTCATAGAAACAAAACTGGAAAGTTCACTCTTAAAAATAAAGGTCGCAAAGTGGTTTTTAATCCCACTAGCCAGAAAGAAGACATGTTATGGAAGCAAAATAGCCCAAAATCTCAAAATTGACCACTGCCTTAATAACCAATGGTGTGAGTTTGGGGGCAGGGCTATCTGTGTGTCCAACCAATAGCAAACTGAAAATGTGTTCAATTCAAAGCTTAAAATGTGTGGACATGGAAAACACTGTAATCCCAAAATCTTATTTTTTGCACCTAAACCAGGCACGTCTGTGACTGTTAAAAGAACCTTGTCCTCATTTTAAGATCCACTGCTGCGGATCAGCATGGGCTTGATTTTTGGACCAAATCTCATAATAGAGGAAGCGAGACACCTGTTCCCCACCTCTTCCCACAGACACACAAAGCCCTTCTAGAAGTTTCTGTGTGTGGGCCGTGTTCCACTTCCCCTTCCTGTGCTGTGCCAGAGGCAGTGGGCATGTCATTCCCGCTCACGCTTGTCTGTCAGCTGCTAGAATGAGTCACTGGGCAACAGGCAGTAGACTGGGTCGCCTGTGCCCTGAACACTCCCCTCTACCGGTGCACACAGATGCCCCGCTGATGGAAACAGGCATTTTGTGTGTGTGCCCCTGTCCACCTACTCACATCTCTGTTGTTGATCTATTCCTACACACCTTAAAGAAAATAATGTTTCTGTGTTAGTGTTCCGATTCGAGTTTGTCAGCCTTTTCTTACCCACGTGTACCCCCACCTCTGACTTTTTATATCAAGCTAATATAGAAATGCTTGAATTTCTTTGTAACACTGTGTAATGTCTTCCATTAAAGACACTACTATTAATTTCTGCATTAGCAGACTTATTCAACAGGACCCTAAATGTTTTGTAGGACATTCAGTTTTATAATGTACTCTTTAGATAGATTTTTACATTGACGGTGACTTTTAAGCACATTGGTCGTTTCTTTTGGGAGTTTGAACAAGTATTTGTCAGTCTAGGTGGAACTTATTATCTTGTATTTTTGCATTTCTGTCTGCTTGGGGAATAACATAAAGACACTATAAAGAATATAAATGGGAAAATGGGTGTTTGCTTTGCGCTTTAGCTGGATCAGTATTACACAGCCCGATGATTTGAGTTTAAGAACATATTTATGACACCTTTTCTCTGATCTAATTTTATTGATTGGACTTATTGAAATCTTAACAAAAAAGAATACTTTCCTTGCCTTGCAGATAGGAGCCTATTATTAAGAAGATGCCTCACCAGGCCATTACCATCATGGCCACTGAATGAACTTACTTGGCTTACAGGATCTTTACAAGCAGTACACCATGATCCAAAAGATGAAACAAAGCACAGCTGACAAAGGGACAAGAGCAGTTCTTCAAAGCCCCCCTTTTAGTAAAAAATGTTTATTAAGCCAATATATATCTCTTCTATCACTCTCTCTTGCTATGACTTCCTTCCTACATCCTGAGGGAGGACAACAAAGAGCTAAAATATATTAAGAATTGATGTACACCCACAAGGAGGAACACCCCTCCTTGCTGGTCGACATGCCTTACTTTCATTGACCACCATTCAGTCTGTATATCCTCCATGTCTATATCCAAGCATGGCACATGCCTCCGCCTCTGATAATACGGTAATAACTGATCTTGTTCTTGGGGAGTTTTTCATTTCCTCTCTGCTCACAGCCTTGTAAAGCACAATGTCAACAGCCGATATTCACCCCAGCGCACTTGCACTGAATAGCAACAATCTACAAAGCTTCAAGGTCTGCCCTACGTGACATGGTCACCTTTATTCTGGGAGCGGCTGCTTTGAATGAAACCAGATGGCTCACTAATCTTTTTTTTTTATTTTTTTGTTTTTTTTGGTCTTACAAAAGAGAGAGTTGGACATGATCATTTAAAAAATAATGTGCTGATGTCTTTAACAAAAGCATGAGAAGCTTGCAGTTGATCGGTCTTTACTGAATTATAATTTATCATGAGAAATAAATTAAAAACTGTTAAATGCACACTTAAAATATGGCACTATGTTCTTGTTTTTTTTATAATACTCTGTTTTAATTAATACGATTTCATCTGGTTTACAGGAAACAAAGCAATTGCAGCTTATGATTTAGAAAAATTAGTTTGGTAACTTTGTAACAAGCCCTTGCCTTGACTGCTGATAACATCACTTTAGCGGAAATGAAGTGGGCAGTAAGTGGTAGGTGAGAAATCAACCAGGTGTGCGCACAGCGACACAGCAAACAAAGCGGGGGTGTAGATCCGTTTCCGTCGTGCGCCGCAGTGACATCCCTCCAGGATTGAGCTGCTTTCTGAGACACGGCGCCTGCAGGCACCTCATCTGCCCAACAGCCCTCTTGTTTGTCATTAGTCAAACAGTAAGATCCGAGGGGGCTGGCCAATCGACGACCGTATTGATGGCTTGTGATTGCTGTTCACTGTTTGTGCTGGTCACAGCATATTCGGTAATTACACTCTGAGTGCTACACCAACGCACTGGCGTATGATAACCACAGCTGCCCAATCCACCATCGGTACATCTCCACAATCCTGATAAGCACATAGAGAACTTTGCTTTATTCTGCCAATATCACAGTGAAAGACACATCTGCCTGAAACAGATAACAATCACATCTCTTTAGAAAATATTCACTGGGTCTTTCATTTTCTTCTTTAATGTGTTTTGATAAGTATGTTAAGGGTGGCTTACTCAACCTCTGTGGCTATTGAATGTCCAACAAAAAGCCTGCATTAGAATATGATTTTCCAATGTATTCTCCTCTAATTTCCACCAACAATATGTTACTTTCTCAATTTGAATAAAAATACTTTATTTTCATAAACTGTTGTCCTGGGCTGACTAAATAACCTTATGTCTTTAAAGCCGTATGAAGAATGTGTCCAGCCGTGTGTCCGAATGTGTCCATGAAAAGAGAGAGTGACCTGTTTTAGGCTGCCAGAGACTGGAAGGGAGGGAGGCTGTGCTTTCACAGCTCTGATACGCATTCAGTGGGGACGAGGCAGGCAAGGTCTGCCACTTTGCAAATCAACTAAAGCAGGTAGCACATCACCTCATTATCATGAGAGCAGTTTCTGTTCTCTACAAGTCTGGATGTTTTAAAGAGGATGAACTCTGGCATAAATAATGTCCAAATCATTCAGAATATATATAGCAATTTGCAACACGTAATATATAAATACTGATAAATGTATTAGTGATGCCAAATCAATTAACCATGATTAATCATATCCAAAATAAAAGTTTACATAATGTGTGTGTGTGTACTGTGTATATTTAGATGTGTATATATAAATACACACAAAATATGTATATATTTCAGAAATATTTAAATAATTTCCCCTGAATGAGTCGGGATCTGAAAGAAAAGTTTTAGTAAGCATTATTTTGGATCACCTACACAGACAAAACCAGGTGGCTGAGCTCAGCTAAGCCATAAACCACAAGAGAACCTCCACCCCCTCAGGACTACAGTCTGCAGAGTTGCCCATCTGACCCAGAAAAAGACAAAGAAGCCTGTCTAGCCCAAGCATTTCTTGATAATTGTGATTTTTAGTGATCTATTTTTCTAAAAAAAAAAAAAAAAAAAAAACTTTGCCCCTGACCTCTAGACATTAGAACTGCGGAAATACTACTCAAATACATCAGCAAATGGCATGATGCTTGTAATGGCAGAAACTGATCTCATTCCTTGAGGTAGTGTATATGTAATGACGATGTCTTTAATCAGGGAAAGTGATGTATCGCTGCAATAATCAAAGCTGAAGTACGAAGACGCAGGCAGACTGCAAGCTGAGTAGAGAGGTGCTTGGGAAAATATAGGTCAGTTCTGTAACTGAAAGTCTCCAGCCCACAACCCCACAGTGACGACACCGGAAACCTGCCACAAACACAGGTCATTAATGTACTATTTCAGTGTTTGAGCTCCAGCAGCCCTGCAGGGAGATTACCACACAGATGTTGATATTGGGTTTACAGACTAGACTGACACAAGTGCAGAGACGGGTGTCTGAGCATCTACTATGTTTTTGCTGGAAGCAGATAGAAAGAGAAATGGGTGACAGCTGGAGAGGCTGGGTTGGTGGACATAATACAGAGATATTATAAGAGGAGAAGAGAAGACGGTCTGTGAAAGGGAGAAACTTTAATGCGTAATATAACAGCTGTAGTCCCTCCCTTTAAATTAAATAGTCATTTGAATGAGCATGTGCATCGCTTGGATCAGCCTAAATTATTATTTTTTCCTTAAAGAAACATAATTATTGCTGTCAAATTGTACTGATTAATTCAAATGTGTCACTTAAAAATTTCTCTATTGAAGTATATGCTGTGGTTACATGACTAGAAATTTCTCAAAATGAAGAAGCAGCACATGACACATGAACTTCAGTGAAACACGGAGATCATTTACAGGCTGAATCCACTGAAAACATGCCCAGTTCACATTTCACCCCCAAAATGTTTTTTGCACCAAAATATATTGTAATTTATTTATTTGTTGAACATAGATAGATAGATAGATAGATAGACAGCCCCGTCATCCTTTTATGATTTTTTTGTTTTGAAAATAAAAAGCACCATGCTGACACAGACATCAAGGAATGTCCAGTTTTGTCCGGTGATACCCAGAGCTCCTCCCTCTCTTTGTCTCTTAGCAACCATAACTGCCTAGCAACGGTTAGTTGAGGGTGGGTGAGAGCTGTGTTTGTGTACTGGGTTGTTGTCATGCAGCTCTCATCTCTCCCCGGCAGTGAAACTCACGCTGGACCCTGAAAAGGAGCATCTTCATTGTGACAGTCAAGTTTAGTGTTGCGTGTGGAGCTCATCATAACGTTCATAACGCCAATGTTTTTTTTAAATACAGAGAACATCATTGTTTAAACATTGATTGTATTTAATCTTGTGCAATTCAGACAAATGAACGTTCTGACATAAAATAAATAGTTCACCTAAAACAGAAATTTTGCTAATGAATTACCCTCAGGCTATCCAAGATGAATTTGTTTCTGATAAACTGATAATAACTAAATAACTGATAAAAACATCACAATAATCTACAAATTAAAGTATTGTGAAACATAAAGCTGCAAATTGATAATTGGATTGATTATCATTATGCTTTTATCAGCTGTTTGGACTATAATTCTGATGGCACCCATTCCATTGCTAAGCAAGTGATGTAATCCTAAATTTCTTCAAATTGATTCTGACTGAGAAACAAACTCATCTATATCTTAAATAGTCTGAAAGTGGGGGTTCAGGGGGGTTTAACAGTTTAAAAACTATTCCTTTTTAAGCTTTGTGTAGCTGCAAAACAGCATGCTGCTATTTTTACAAATCTGATTATAGAAAGGAAGTGGAGCACCTGGTTTCCTGAGTCATAACAACAACAAATAAATACATTGAAGACAGTCATGAGACATGAGCACAGGCTTAAGGAGATCCCCAGAATTGGGGATAGCAATCATCTCTCAAATTCAAATATGGTGTCAATGTCTCCTTTGTCCAAAACAACACCCCATCTAATAAGAAACCAAAAATAATTGCATGTTTTCATACAAATTGCATTGTAATGATTCATATGAAAATATGCAATTTTTTTTTTAAACAACTGGCATGAAGGTCCACACATAAACCAAACAGTTGGTAAGTAAGATCATATGAAAATATGAATGACAGTGTACAAACTGATTCTTCCTGAGGCAGGAAGAAACCTCTGAATATCACTTTGATTGAGTTGGACATTGCATAATAAATGCAGAAAAAGTTAGTTTTGTCTAAACTTAAACTTTATTACTTCATGGGAAAAAAAGCATTTGACTAACAAATTTTAGTTTTAAGATATACTTAATAGCATTTGACTACCATTTTTAAGGTATAGTTTTGTTACATTTCAATCTAAATATTTGAGAATGGAGAAAAAACATGCCATTTAAATTTTCAAGAACTGTAATTCCATATTCCATATTAATTTTATTATTTTTTAACAAACAACTAAAGAGATTAAAGTTTAAAGGGTATTAAGTTGAATACAATTAACAATCACACATAAAGAAAGGTAAATTTGCTTCGAATTAATTAAATATTTCTCAAATGATGAGTTATTTAACTTGGGTTGTTGGGTTTTACAGTGTTGTATCTGTTAGGGTACTAAATGTAGTTATTCATATCTTTTGCATACATTTACTAATTTCATAGGCTATATTTCAATAAGTTTAAGTGTAAAAAAAACAATCGAAAAAGTACATCATAATTTAGGTTTAACTAAGTGTATACTTAATCCTCTATATTTATTTGAATGTTTTTAGTACTAAGGCATTCACCACCTTCACCATAACATATTTTTAATCGAAGTATGTATGCTGTATCGTTTGCTTGTTTGCTGCAAACCATCAAGTCAAAACAACTTTCCCATTAAAGTAAGTAAGTAAGTAAGTTCTGTCCCAGAAACAAACAACCCAACAGGAAATCTTACGTGATTCTAGCTTCAAGTTTTTCTTTATTCATATCTGTCGAGAATAATAACACTAGTTCAGTTCTAACATCCTGTGTATCTGTGCAGATATTGTACTCTCCGAAATGTTGCAACCACCTTGTGAATGCAAGAAGCTTTTGTTTGCAAGGATGTGACCCAGTGAACATGAAATCTGTGAAATGCATGCTTTGTGCCTGAACCTTGATCTTTTTGGACATTGTGAAAGGAGGTTACTGTTCAACACACATGACCTATGAAACTCATTTTCAGTTCATTTCTTTTGCTTACACCCACTCTTCTTTGGACATCCATTTCAAAGCCTTAAACAACTTAAAAACAAAAGTATATGAAGGGAAAGAAAAGATTATGAGTCACATATACATTGTGGTTTTTGGTGTGCATTGTCATTTAAATCTAATACCCAAGCATAGATTAATACATTATCCTCTTTTTATTTATTTTTTCTAGGCAGTGATGATGAATCATGAAATATTTTTACAGCACTTGAGGTAGATATATTCTCTCAAACTCTTATTAGCCGACAGCTCAGTCCACTTCCTCTTTCAGGTTCACTTGTGGTATAAAGACAGGAATACCACTATTCCTCCAGGAAAGGTCACTGTATTCACCATGCCTTGTACACAAAGAGCTAGCATAGAAGCTTCATTAGCTTCCTGCCTCCTGCAGTGACCTTCCAGTTGAGCTGGTCAACCAGACACAGGAAGCATGGCTTTTTTCCCTCCTCCCCTTTGGCAGGAGGTGGACGAGAAACCAGATGTCCTGCAAGAGGATGGCCCTCCTTTAAATCGTTATCTCTAATTAGAGTGTTGCAGGTATCGGCCACTCCATAGCACACATCACAGGCCTGCATTTCATATGCTAATTACGTGGAAAACCTAACAGGAAATGCTGGCTGCAGTGGTAAATGTCAGATGTTCTCTATCTAATCTGAGCTTTATTTGATGGATCTTATAGGCTAAATTGAGGGTATCACTGCCACTGTCCATCGCATTTATTTACCTATTCCTGTAAGTGTTAGTAAATGAACTCCCCCGGCCCGCTGGGAGGAAACTCCAGTTGCTTTAGCCTATCACAGCAGGCCAGCTGAGCAGGAACAAGACAGAGAGAGCAAAGCCCCCCGGGTTAGGTCAATTCCATTATCAACGATTGAATTGGCTTCCTGTGCCACACTGGGATAAAAATACCAGCTAACTCCTGGCTGGTTTGCTGGTTTCTAAGAATTATGACAAAATGACGACGTGTGTGCTAGCTTCTTAACATATAAGATATATATGATGCTTATAGATTAAAGAAATAAGTCAGTGGCCTAAACAATCAAATTGGACTGCATCCAAGTGACTGCAGTTGACTTGACTCCCACCGACCTCAAGTATGCATAGACGTCATATGTAGGTCATGTCACTCCCAGTTTAAGACTCTAGAATATAATGTATGTCTTTTCCACATAAAGGTGCTGGTCATATAATTAGAATATCATCGAAAAGTTGATTTATTTCACCAATTCCATTAAAAAAATGAAATTTGAAGACACCTGGTGTCACACTCTAATTAACTCAAAACACCTGCAAAGCCTTTAAATTGTCTCTGAGTCTAGTTCTGTAGGCTACACAATCATGGGGAAGACTGCTGACTTGAGCTGTCCAAAAGATGACCATTGACACCTTGCACAAGGAGGGCAAGACACAAAAGAGAGAGGAAAGGGAAGGAAAAGATGTGGTAGAATTTTTTTTTAAAAGCAATAGGAATAACTGTACCCTGGAGAGGATTGTGAAACAAAAGCCATTCAAAAATGTGGGGGAGATTCACAAAGAGTGGACTGCAGCTAGAGTCAATGCTTCAAGAACCACTACGCACAGACGTATGCAAGACATGGATTTCAGCTGTTGCATTCCTTGTGTTAAGCCACTTTTGAACAACAGACAGCGTCAGAAGCGTCTCGCTTCAAAAAGGACTGGATTACTGCTGAGTGGTCCACTGTTATGTTCTCTGATAAAGGTGAATTTTGAATTTCCTTTGGAAATCAGGTTCTGGAGGAAGAGATGAGAGGCACACAATACATGTTGCTTGAGGTCCATTGTAAAGTTTCCACAGTCAGTGATGGTATGCAGTGCCGTGTAATCAGCTGGTGTTGGTCCACTGTGTTTTCTGAGGTCAAAGGTCAATGCAGCTGTATACCAGGATGTTTTACAGCACGTCATGCTTCCTGCTGCTGACCAACTTTATGGAGATGCAGATTTCATTTTCCAACAGGATTTGGCACGTGCACACAGTGCAAAAGCTTCCAATACCTGGTTTAAGGACCATGGTATCACTGTACTTAATTGGCCAGCAAATTCACCTGACCTTAACTCCATAGAAAATCTATGGGGTAGCTATTGTGAAGAGGAAGATGCGATATGTAAGGCCACTATCAGAGCAACCTGGGCTCTCATAACACCTGAGCAGTGCCAGAGATTAATCGACTCCATGCCACACCGCACTGCTGCAGTAATTCAGGCAAAAGGAGCCCCAACTAAGTATTGAGTGCTGTACATGCTCATAATTTTCACTTTTATACTTTTTAGTTGGCCAAGATTTCTAAAAATCCTTTCTTTGTATTGGTCTTAAGTTAGATTCAAATTTTCTGAGATACAGAATTTGGGATTTTCCTTAGTTGTCAGTTATAAACTTTTTGATGGTATTCTAATTATATGACCAGCACCTGTATTTCTGTCAAACTCCTTGCACTTCCAACATATTACCATCCGAGTTTAGCCCATATTGTTGCCATTAAAAAAAATCAGTATCAAATCAATTACGAAGCTAAACAACACAGGGGACTGAGCATAAAGGACTCCAGTTCCTGTGTCACATTCCATTGTGCACAGCCAAAGGCAAGAGCAATAGGATTTCGCTCAACTGAAGGCCACGAAAACACCATACCGCAGGCATAACATTCATTCATGTGAGAGGTTTAGTTCCTGCGTCAGGCCTTTGAAGAACAGGGGACATTAACAAATGCATGCAGACTAAATTTGACATTGCCTGATTCTACTGTGTACTAGGTAAGATGTACTATATTAGAAACATATTTTGCTCATTAATTAGATGTTTTATCATAAAATCTAATAAGCAGAACTTAAAAACAACATTAACTAAAAATAATTCCACCCTTCTTTCTCTCTCTGGGGCTTTCTCTGAGCCACGTGAACTCAAGCCCTGTGCCGTTTGTCTCTCTGGAAAGCTATCCTGTCACAGACCACAGCCGATTACTCAAAGAGTACCACAACCGTCTCTTTAATAGTGTCATTTTTCATCCCAAGAGCTTCTGCTCTCCTGTCTCCTTAATCAGGAGAAGTCATTAATTGAAAACGCATTGAAAAACATCTTATCCTAAAGTGTCCTCCATGACTGATTCGTTGTCTAAATCACTTTCTCTGTATAAAATTTGGAACATGTTTAGCCAAGTACAAGTGCTATTTATATAATATTATAGCATTTATTAATATTTCATTAGCTTTTATTTATATAGTTTCAGATTGTCTTTCCATTTTAGTTTGTTGTAGTAATTTTGTTATGTGTTGGTCCCTTTTTTCCCTTTATTTCTCTCAATTAGTTTGAGTGTTATTAATCTTCATCCTTCAACTTAAGCTTATGTCAGTTACAAAGGCAACATTTATAATTTTATATAAGTTTATATTTTTCATCTAATATTTATAAATAATTGTTTTTCAGCTTTTATATTTTATGTTTTCAGTTTTCTGATTCATTTGAATTAGTTATATTAATTTTATGTTTTTTCCCCATTTTTTCTGTTATTTAAATATGTATATTTATTTAAATTAATTTCAGTTTTAGTGTATTCATTTTAATACTTCAATTTAAACTTCAGTTAACTGCCAATGACACAATTAAAAAACATTTTAAGTTTGTTTTTCATAAAATATTTCTCAATTATTTCTTTAGCTGTATTTCAATGAGTAAAAAAGATTTAGTTCTAGTTAACAAAAACAACACAGGTGATAACTACACATCAAATTTTAATAACAACCTTATTTTCATCAACCATTCAAAAGTAGCCGTACATAGGTAATATATTGTAAAATATTCTTCTTGAAGTGCCATCAGCCAATCAGTGCTGCCATTTCCAGACTGATTAGTCACATGTCATTTATGGATCAGGTGACTGGAATGAAAAGTTCTCTGTTCTTATGAACAAGACGGCTTAGAATAGATTGCATGCAATTATGGCACGTCCATGCAGCTGCCATTGAAATGAATGGGAATGCTAACAGATAATACAAGCTAAATCCAACTAAATACTGAACATCCCAAAATAAGCAAGACATTGATGACTTGTTTTACCACAAAGGGCCTCAGTGATATTTTAAACTCCACTTTAAAATACATTTAAATATATTACAGCATTTTGACAAATATTTTATGCAAGGAAGTGTAAAAATACCCATTCATACCATTTAATGCTCATGCATTGTTATCATCTTCTTGGCAGAATTAGAATCATGTATCCTCATATTATCTCTTAATAATGCATGTGCTGATCACTCTCCCTGAAAAGCAACCCCAATAGGATTTTCTTGACAATTCAATTCCTCAACCCAGACTGAAGCCAATCACGTATCAGTTGTTAAAACAACTTAACAGTTCTCATGTTATTAAGTTTAGTTGACAAGTTGAACTGAGTTGAACACAACCCAGTCCAAAGGACCTTAAGTTACTTCTAACAAGATATGGACGCCAGGTGCCAGAAAGATGAGTACTGACTAAGGACAGCGGAAACTATGTCTGTCAAAATGCACAGTAACTTCCAACACATTTCACGGACTCACATAACTGGGAAATATAGATTTAGAACAGATTTTAAAGACTAAACAAAAGAGCTCTTGTTATTGTGGCCTTGTATCTATCTTGGGGCCTGAAGAACAGATATCTGAGTCTTTAAATGTTTTAAATCTAGTAGTTCCATTTAAGCCTCAAACAATTGTGCAAAAAGAAAAAGAAAAAAAAAGTCTTTACATATAATGCAGCTGTTTAACACTAAAATAATCCTAAAATGTAAAGCAGTGTCTGGTTTCGTTTCCTGAGTGCAAGCTCAAAATGTTTCTGATATGCCAACACTTGCCAGACTTGTTTACGTCTACCAAGCATAATTTCCATAAGACAACAATTTCTTCTTCATTATCTATGTGCTAGATTGAAACTGAACATTAATCACGCTTACTTTTATGAAGGTTCCAAATTATTCTTATTGTCATTTTACAAACTACACACAGCTCTAAAGCCATTTGTAATGATTTATCTCTGAATTGGCAGTGGCGCTGTGTTCTGCACATTTTAAGATTAGCATTCGTTCCAGTACGTTTATAGTCAGAACATTATATTGCAATCTTTAATAATCCATCAGACAGACCAGGCCTCTCTAGTTCCAAAACATGTGAATAAAGCAATAAATAAAAAGAGTGATTTTAATTTGAAATTAATATGACTAAAGTTTGGCAAGCCTAAGTGTCTATTAATCTTTTCTTATAGTAAAAGTACTAATTTAGGTATTACACAAATCATTTCGTTTTTGCATCATCCAGGAAAGGAAATAACAGTAAAACAGTGAAGTTTACAGTCAATTAAGATAATATTTATTTACTGTATACATTTTATGTATATCATCATCAAAAAACAACAACAAAAAAAAAAAAACATTAAAATTATTGCTGATCCTATCAATCCACAAAAAGAAATACTTTAAATAAAAACTATGAAATATATGTTTGTACATTATATTATAATATTTCTGTTAATAAATATATGTTTTATAATGAAAGCGTACATATAAAAGACATATAAAATATACAAAAAAAAAAAAACTCAATATTTTTCAAGGTATCAATGGATAGTGAAATTGAAAGTGTTTTCAGGTCACCAGATAGCTGTGTTGCCTTGATGCACATTGTTCTCGGGTGTATTACCTGTTTGAAAGATTGATTAAGAAAGATTAAAGATACCAATGAGTCTATTTGTTTTGTAAAAGCTCAGACATGCATACTGACAGGCACGTGCACAGGTAGGGCTCAACCTGTGCAGAGCACATGCCCTTTTTGCCCTTACACTCCGAAGTGCCCTTTTATTGGTGTTTTTTTTTTTTTTAATCAATGCTATTGGTCACCCTTTACGTCTGTCTGTCTGTTTTACAAATATTTCGCAAATGAAAGTTCTTAAAACGAGCTTGTGTAAATCTTATTCAATCCTCAAGCTGTCAGTAAGCTGATAACTCCGCCCCCTCTATATTCATTGAATCAACAGAAGTTCCACAGCAGCCGCACAGTAGACAACAGCTGAGCTGAACAAAGTTTTGCGAAGGGTAAATAAATATCTTGTTGTTTGAATAAGTAGGCTACTACTAAACACTATGTCTATAAAGGCTCATATTTTATTTATTGGATGTCTGTCTGACTCACTGAGACATGTGGGACGTCGCTTGAGAGAGAGGGCTAGCATTTGCCATCTAGTCATAGCCAATACATACAGTAGCATTTCATCTTTTATAAAATGCGATTTTGGCCAAATACATTTTACCACAGGAAAAACTGAGTGCTCCGTCTATATAGCTACAAAAACTAGTTTGTAACCTGTAGATGAAAATGTAACCATCGGAAAATCATAATAACAGGTGCGCCCCCGCGCTGTTTCGTACTGGAACTTACACAAAGCGCAAGTGATCCTGGTCACCTGATACACTTAATTTATTAACATTTAGGCTAACCATGTTATGGTATACTCTCCGCTCATCCTCACATGTATAAAATGTAGTAAAACATGGTTTTACTACAGTAATGTAGTAATAACTAAAAAAAAAATACAGAAGATCACTGTGAAATCTTTAGGCTATATTTTATCATCCAGAATGTAATTCGTGATTCATTCCAAGGCTTCATTTATTTGATCCAAAATACAACAAAACCGTAATATTGTGTAATATTTTTACAATCTTAAATAACTGTTTCCTATTTGAATATATTTTCAAATGTAATTCATTTTTGTGATCAAATCTGAATTTTCAGCATCATTATTCCATCAGTACTCTTCAGTGTCACGTGATCCTTCAGAAATGCTTTTCACTGCAACTGTACATTAATCTTGAAGAATAGGAATACAGGATAAAACAGAGTTCTTAATATCTAATGTACATTTGGACATGTTAGAGTACGGCATGTCTCCCTCATAGTACATAGAAGAGGCCCCCTGGTCCTTTTTAGCTGGCCTTGTGACCCTAGGAAAAAGAATACTTACACACATGTTCATGACATGTAAAACCTGACACTTCTAGGAAGAAATAATATGTTTCTAAGTAAGCATGCATCAATCTATAGTTATATAGATGGCTTCTTTATTTAATCACATCATACAACAATCTTGGAGGTTAAATACTGATCAAACACTTGATTAATAATCACACAATATTAATGAGATAATATATTTTGAAGAAAGGATATAATCAGCATCAGAATCTCTATCCTCTCCTTCAGGCAACTCAGCAGTGAGTCAGTGTCATGGATGGAAGACCTGTTAATATTTTTTCTAGTTTATATTTCCATCTCGTTATGCCGCTGGTTTATATATTATCTAATTAACCTATATAATATATAATTATGGTTGTTATTAATCGTGAATAAATCTAAATCTTTTGAGACTATTATTTTGTGTTATTGAATTTGTCATGAAGATGTGACCATTTCTTCCTTTTATGCAGGCTTACTAAATAATCTTGATATAAAAAAAGGGTGGGGGATGCCCTTTTTCATTTTCAGCACATGCCCCTCAAAAGGTCTGTGCACGGCCCTGCATACTGATATTGTTTATTTCTTATTTCATGCATTCTTTTGCCCACAAAACCTTGTGGTCTGCATATATTCTCTATTCCTCATGCCATCCAGACTTTTTAAATGAATCAGTACAGTAATTGATTGGTGTTACTTTTCTCTTCCCTGCCCTGCCCACTGATCAGCTTACACCAACATGACCAGATGTGTTTTCTTTAGCTTTTTATCATCTGCTATGGTAAATAAAAGACAAGGTTGTTCTCCCCTAGCCCCAGCCCGCCTCTCGCATGCATCCCATCAATATCCAGCAATATCTTGGCAGAGTCATTACCTCCAGCAGTACTGAGTCATACTGCCTGATGCAGAGGCTCTCATCAAATCAAAATACAAGCCTAAAAGCTCTTCTGTCTGGGACTGAGGGCACGGTTAGTTCAAGCTGCATCATTTGTGCATGTAATAAACAAGTGAGAACAAAACACAAGGCTTAATAAACATCTGAAAATAGCTACATGTTTATATACCAAGGTCATTTTACCTTTGGCCTCTGATTCCCAGGCAGATGCTCGCTACCTCTGTGCTCAGTTCTGTCATATTGGCATGTATCCAGGGTAAAATTGCTGCAGGTTTTTACAAAGTGATTTACTGTAGAGAAACACTTTTAAAAATCTGAACTGACAACAATGGTGTTTTATTTGCTTAACCTACGGGCACTTGATTTACATTAAAATTAACTTGCTTTTTCTCAATGTTACATGAAGGTCTTTGAAGATCTTCCATTTTTCCACCATCTATTTATATAAATATTATATACACTAAACTTTAAAGGTTGCGATCAGTAATATTCTTCTTTTAAAATAAGTGAATAGTACTTAATTAAGCAAGGACACATTCAATTGAACAAAGGTGGCAGTAAAGATTTATAATGTTACAAACGGTTCACATAAAAACAGTTCTTTTGAACTTTCTATCCGTCAAAGAATTGCGGTTGGGGAGGCACTTGCATGTCAGATGAAATTCAGGAGAAATTTTAAGGAACTGGCTGAAGGTTAAAGTACTATTATTGTTGCATGCTCTGATTTCCATGGGACAGAGTACAAAAACACCCTCCACAAGATGAGAACAGCACTTCAGCAAGAACACATCACCTATGTGACAGATTCTCAAGAGGAAGCTCACCAGTCAAGAAACAACATCTGCTTTCCCCTGACCTCTGTGCTACACTTTCTCTTGCTATTATTTGCCCTCTGTTCCTCTTTCTGCACTCCCCAAGAGACTGAGATCATCCAGGACAAGGTTACACCTTGTGACTTGACAAAAATAGAAAGACTGGCCTGTAAAGCATCTCAACTGCATGCCATTCTAGTAACATTTGGCCAATAATTCACAACATCCTGCTCTGTTTTCCTGCCTATTATTGTTTCTTTCCACAAGCCATCACAGTAAATGAATCTTCATTGCTTCACAGTACATCTGGTCCGTGTAAATCTCAGTTTGAAAGTCATGTAACTTGAGAGAGAGGGACGGAAATAAAAGAGCGAGAGAACTTCATAAATAGTATTTTTACTGTAAATAGTAAAGTTACTGTGAAATGTATTAGTATTTTCAGACAACTTATCTTAAATTTAGTTTATGTTAATATTTGATCAAGTTTGCACAAATGATTCTATAATTTTTATGTTTACCGTTTTTTTTATTATTGGATATTTTAAGTAAGGTGTGCATTTTCAAAACTCTTAGTACTAATATCATAACAGATCATCAAAAGTGCAAATTTTTTCAAATATTTCAGCATATTTCCATTCGTATGTATCCTTTTTACTACACAAAACAAGTGTTTCATTCACAGTAACAGCCTTTCATAAAGCTCTCATTATAAACCTTTTCATTTGCCTATTCTTGCATTCAGATCATTTAATCTAACTCATTTTAATGGTTAATCGGTGAATAATTTAGTGCATCTGTAGATATACAGTATGTAGATATAAAATCATTATATATAGTTTCTCAAGAACTTGCTTGCTCATAATTTACATATTATCAATTGTAATTAATTATTTTTACACTATAAGTGAGTTACTGTATCTTAGATGAGAACCACTATTTTGTCAGTGTGTGGGTGTGTGTGTGTGCATGTTTGTGTGCATGTGTTGTTCATTGAAACCCAATTTAATGGAGACAAGAAAGATGGCAATATCTGTAATCATTGTCCTTGTGGGAGACTTTTTGGGGGCCCTATAAGGAAAAAAACTATTTTTGTAAGAGTAAGTTTATTAGTAGGGTGTGCGTGTGTGTGTGTGTGTGTGTGTGTGTGTGTGTGCCTACATATTTTGGAACAAATTGTAGCCCAGAAGTGAGCAAAACCTGACAAAATCACCCAAAATCTCTCTTTTTTAGGACGTCCTCATTTGTACTGTAAAACTGCGTGTTTTGCCATTTGTGGACATACAGCAGGATACAAGAACTGATCAGAGATGCATCAGAAGGCATGAAATACAGCATTTTATATTACATTATGCCATGTGATACTGTAGAGGCATCTGAAAAGTTACATTACAGTATAGATTTGGTCATATTGCACAGTAAGGACATTTACTGCATTGACAGTAAACTCTGTTTGTGCACAAAACCTTATACCGTCATTACACCTTTCGATAACACACTAGATAAATACTTTTACAACTATTATGGATTTTATGTGAGTTATGCAAGTTAGTAAGCAATGCAAGTATTTTCTAACATGACAATTATTGCCTATATTACTTTGATAATTTCACAAATATCTTGTATTGTTTGCTCTTGAATGAATGGATTGTAAAAAGTACTAAATTGAAAGAAGATCACAGTGTTGCGTTTCGGTGATTAAATCGAATGTTCTTATGTTTTGAAACAATGATTATGTGGATTAAAATATGTGTAATAACTGTCATAAAAGCATGAGATCATTTTTTGAAAGAATGACTAGTGGTGTCACAAATGTGATCAGGTTGGATTTTCGTACTAAGAGTTTTTGAAAATATACACCGTACTTGTGAAAATAGCTCCAAAGCAAGTAAATAAAATGTATCAAAACACAGTAAAAAGTATCAAAAAACATACATTTAATTCAAGATAATTTTTTTTTACTTCCAAATGATCATTCTTAATATGGGACGGGGGAATCTTGATTTAAGTATGTAAAACAAGACAGATATTTGCATTGGATGAGAGAGGTGAAGTGAAGTAAGGATCTGAATAGATGCCAGAGCTCCGATCTCTTATGTCTGCTTCCTCTTCTCACACAGAGAGGGAAGGCTTCCTGTGTCTGGCATTTGTCACCACTCCTGAGCCAAGGGGAGCTTCAACAGGAAATGAAGGGACACCTTTTTTCTGCCACCTGATACTGTCTGTCATAACCGATTCATTCTAATACTCGCCCAAAACGCCGTTATCAAACGTGTGTGTGTGTGTTTTTGTCTATTCTTTCCTGATCGTTTTTAATTACTCTGTCCAGCTGTGACACAGCTGCTCTGACCTATATCATAAAACCCGTGAAAAGTAAACTTGAAACATGCTCACAAGCAGCAGGACTCAGCAGATCCGTTCATGTATCGGCACTGACCATTCATATTAAAGTTCATGCGGCAATGTCTCTATGAGCTGCATATTCAAGCAATGTTTTGATGAAAGCGGCTGATTTACTGAAAAGATAAAAATCCCTTTAAAGTCTTATGTAAGTCACAATCCCACTGCTGCTCAATAATGCAGTGGGCCTGGCTACAGAACACAAGTACTGGGGTGGCAGAGAGATTTTAAGAATGAATGAGTGGCACACAGTAAACACAGCCAACTATTAATACAGAATTAACTTAGTTTCAGTAGTTTTTGAAACATCATTTGTCTAAACGGTTCCATAAAGAACCTTTAACATCTAAAGAAGCTTTCTGTTTCACAAAAATGGTTTTTTGATGGCATCGCTTTTTTAAGAGTGTTGTTTAAGGAATAAGGAACTTCTAAGAAACAAAATTCTTACCAATCGATATTGTAAAGTACTTGTACAACTTGTAAATTGTGTATTTTAAATAGCATTTATACCATCTATCATATTATTTAACATATTAAGTAATTCCAACCCGATCTCACGGCAATTCGAACATTTTTCACAAGGTGGCTTATTCGTACGAATTCGTATGACCACACTCGTACAAATTCATATGATTGTTGCCAAATCGTACGTATTTTACAAGTTGCACAATTCGTATGAATTTGTACGAATGACCTACACCTAACCCCGCCCCTAAACCCAACCGTCAGTGGGGTTGTATAAAATCATACGAGTGAGGTCATACAAATTAGTACAAATAAGCCACCTCGTAAAATACGTACGAATTGGTCGTGAGATAGTGTTGGTAATTCATTACAGCTATGTGCATTTCAAAAATAGTAAAGTTGGCCGTAACATGCTGCCAAAAGTTACATATTCAGATGAATGCTGTAAATTGAAATTGTGAGTTCTACCTTCACAAACCACATTTCAAAGCAGCTTGAAGTGATGCTGTGTTGCAAAGTAGAAGGTAAAGCTCGCCCGATTATGCACCCAAGCGAAATGAGATAGGAGACGCTTAGCAAATGGAAAGCTATCAGGGCTACTACTGCTGTTACTCGGCAGCAGGGAAAAATGAGGTCAAGATGCAAAATGTCTCAAACAAATCATCTGCAAAAGGAAGTCTGCTTTCATTTTAGTTTGACATGAAATGGCTGATTTGAAAGAATTTAAGTGTTACTATGATTCTAATTTTTACTAAATTTGGCCTTTCTCAATTGTTTAGTGAAAGGAGATGCTAAAAAATAATAAAGGCCCTGCAGTTGTTGCAATCTTATCAAAGTTTCAGACATTCAGTTAATACAGTTTAAGCCCTGATTTATGATTTGTATTTCCTTACAATACAATACAAATTTTAATTATATAAACACAGTGTATCAAAATAGAGATTGAAAAAGATTGGTAACACAATTAAAAATGCAGCCTTAATTAAACTTGTTATTTATTTGTTATAAATTTGCGCCATCCCACATACTTATGATTAGTATACATTAATAATGTTAAATGGAGTCTGGACCTAATAATCTCTCCAGCCGTCTTCATGAATGGGGTGACATAGTCATTTCGTTTGTGCTGGGCTGGCATGTTTTAATCGGTTTACACGACAGATTAAAGCTAATGAGGACTTGTGTAACCAGACAGAGGCAAACTTTTAACATGTCCACAAAACAGGTTCAGTCGGGATGTTTTTTTTTTTTCCGGAGGGCATAAATCCAATAAGAAAGATTACTCCCACAGAAATAATTACAATAATGACTCCGAACAGGAGATATTTGATTTTAACACCGGAAGCTGCATAATCTTAGACTGTTTGCTAATCTGGTGCATCATCCCCTCATCCGATCACATGACTTGTGTGTCTGGCAGGAGAGGGAGGGGAGTGGAGATGATGTCATCTACAAAGATGATGATCACAGGAGATGTGAGACCTACTTCTGTCCTCTGCATCAACAAAATCCTCATCACTCAGCGCTGACGTGTGACACAAACAGCACACAAAAGGCATGAAGAATGATGACACTGATGTCTGAAAAGCAACAAACAATTGTCTGGCCTAAATCCTTCATCTCACTCTTACATTCTCAAATCATAACACAACTTGCAGTATGTGACAGTTGTGTGGCGACTACAAGGAAAGACTTTGACCGGCGCTTTCCAGCATCGAGTCATATATTTTAGAAGCATGTGGGGCTAAAGAGGATTATGCTGATTTAAAATATTCAATGCAGCACTATTGAAATACTATAGGATACATACAATACAACCAGCAACTGAACTGTTTCTGTATTCTCTTAGAAAAATCTCTTGGCTGTTTGATAGGAAGAGGGGATCCCCACACTGTCTAAAAGAGATGGTTCATCCGAAAATGAAAAGTCTGTTATTTCCTCACCCTTGTGTTGCTGTGGAACACAAAAGGAGATATTTAGGCATATCAAAGAAGTTCTTTTCTGTACAATGAAAGTGAACGGGGACTGCGGTGGTCAAGAGCAGTTTAATCACTAAAAAAAAATATATATATATTTTTTTGTTCCCAACAAAAAACATAACACTTAAAATAGCTTTACCCTATAGTGCATGATTTGTAAACTAATGCATTTTCTAATTTGCATCACATAAGCAGCTCCACATTATTGGCTTTTCT
This sequence comes from Carassius auratus, assembly GCF_003368295.1. NCBI lineage: Eukaryota > Metazoa > Chordata > Actinopteri > Cypriniformes > Cyprinidae > Carassius > Carassius auratus. The sequence continues at coordinate 12,344,105 of NC_039288.1, read as the reverse complement.
GACGTAGTAAACTTGCTTGGTGCCTCACCTGGTACAGCACTGCAAGTCCCATGAAACACAAGTCACAAGAGCACAAAGACTTGGAAAAGCAATTTAAAATAAACATGTTTGCTTCTGAAAATCTGATTATATCTTATATTTCTTTTTTAACCCTCTCAAGACAGGCGTTGCTGATTTTATTACTCCAGATACATATTTTATGTATCTGGAGTACTAAAAACTTGTTACTAAAACTTAATTTGAGCCTGAGAGGGGTTAACATAACTGGTAACATTTAGGGTAGGTGAAACTTAAATTTTAAGCATTAATATTTCAGTGCCACTCACCAGACATTCAGTTCCCAACTGCCATGATACATTCAACAACCATCATAATAATACATTGCCAGTTTCACATTCATCAGTATACTGAGTTTTTAGCACCACTCACTGGATATTTCACTTAGTAAGAGTCAGGAAATGTGCAAAAAGCACCAAAACACCATTCGTTATTGCCACAGACACATTTTCTCAATGTACCGGGGCTGCAACAGAAATTGTAATTTTTGGGTACTATCATTTTAAATACAATCTGACATTGAGTTAGGATGGAAAAGGCTGACTTATGCCGGTACAGACAGGTCAACACCCGTGTCCTAAATTTCATCCTGCCAAGTGACACACTACTGCTTTGCTTATGCAAAATGATGGAGTTTTGAATGTGGATGGGGCGGATGTTGCTTCCGGAGATGCAGACACGCGCGTGTGTGCGGGTGTGAGTGTCACATGACAGAGGATTAATGAGAGGGCGGTGAGCCATGCTGCTGTTGGTCAGAGCTGAGTTAGTCTGAGGAAGCCACAGTGTGGAGGCCTGACCGCTGGTTTTAACATGCTATGGAAATCAAACAAATGTCTGTGGTTATAATAAACAATGCAACAAAGAACGAAGCAGCTACTGTTTCAGCTTTGTCTATTGGAATATTTTAAAATTGTTATGCATAATCTTTGGTACTTTTTCCTCTTAATATGCAAGGCAGTTATAAATAAAGCTAGTATTCCGACCAGCCTTACAGAGTAACACTGGCTCAACCAATGGCATACATTTGGGGCTGGGCTATTTGTTTGACTGGCCAATGGCATTCAGTCTAGTGATGCTAACAGAGCACACTGCAATTTAAATGCTCAAAATGTTTTGAAAGAGTTAGTCTTACATAGACAAAGATGAGTCTGTCTTCATTGCTTTCATAATGAATAAACTATTCAGTGCAAATGTTTGTCAGACCTTCTAAACTTGCATTTATCATATAGGGAACAAGATGAGCTGTTTCCTCTGAACACAGTGACTAATTGAGTAAACATCAGTATCACTACCCCAGTCCATAACTCACATTACTTGTGGCTTTGCATTTCCAGCCAGTCATGAGTGCACTGAAACACATCATACACAAGTTTGCCCAGCTGCCTTTGTTCTTCACTCTTTATTTTTGAACAGCCATAGTTTAACATGTCCTGAGTCGGAGACATCACATTATATTACAATCAGATTCTTTCAGCATATCTTCAAAGGGATAGCTTATTGAAAAAAAAATCATTTACTGTGCTTTTTGCTGTTCTAAACCTGTATTACTTTCTTTCTCTTGTGAAACATAAAAGAATATATTTTAAAACAAATCAAACGATTTAAACCCCATCGACTTTCATTGTTTAGCCAATAAAATAAAAATGAATAACTTATTTTTTTTCCACAGAAAAAAAGAAAGTCATAAAGGTGTGGAACGACATAAGGGAGAGTAAATGCAAATAAAATGTTCAGTTTTGGATGAACTATCACTTTCAGTCATATTTCAATCACATATTTTACTGTGTTTTTACACTTGACTCATGTGTCGTAACTTTCTGTTTTCTCCAAAATGGATGATTCATATTCTGGGATAGCAATGTGGTGGTGATGACATGATTGCTTAATAGTGCAGAAGAACATTCTGGCTTTGATGTTCATGTTGACACTAAATATTGCACAAAAGATGCTTCAAAGGCTAATCATCATGAAATGAACAAGAATGAACATGAAAAACTGAGAAATAAACTTAGAGGGATAGCTGGGTTTAAAATCTTCCAATGAATTACCCAGTTATTTTTCCCACTAAAACTGATGACATTATTAAAAATAAATAAATAAACAAACAAACTAGTCTTTTACTCTGTAATGCTTATTCCTCTTGTCAAGTCGTCCAGTTAGTAAATGCAACTGCCATGGTCATATATCACTATACTGAACTGGTGTGTATCTATATGTTATCAGTGTCGGGAATAAACTTGAAATAGGTATTTAGTGATTTTCCTAGGAAGGTATAGGTATGTGTGGACATATTATATTAATTAAAAGTGTTAACCAAATATAAGCAGGGTTGGTATTTTGTTAAAGAAATTTCTTTTGGGGGACTTTTTCTTTCATTTATTTGGCTGGAATCATGTCATTGTTATACTGTCCTTAAAAAGAAATTAAATTATGACAATTAAAAAAATAAATCCCAACTATGAAGTACTGAAATCAAATCACAAAACTACCTGTATGGCCAAGGGGAAAATATTGCTAACTGCAAAATTACGAAAATAAAAATGCATAAAACCATGCATAGTTGGATAGCAAAATAAATAGGCTTGTTAATTTTTAAATTGCAAAAGAATCCATCTCCCATATCAATTTTTATTGACTTTACCAAAGTTGGGTATTTTAATATACATTTCTAAACCTGTCCAATTAGGAAGATGTCACATGAATAGTCTGCATCCTTAAAAACCATGAAAAGTGTGAGTAAATTATGTTTTTAGGTGAACTACCCTTTTTAAATGATTACATATTTTACTGTGTTTTTATATATATATAAAAAAAAACCAAATCTGTCATAAGTGACAATCTCTGAGCTGACAAGGCTTTCTCAAGGGAGCTTCTTCTTGTTGTACACACAGGAAATGGCTAAACGGGTTGATGTAAGGGTATGTACGTTTATTGAATGATTTGGAGGAAAAGAGCACATGACTCTTGGCTGGGACCAGTATAATAAGATTGACCATGTTGAATCCTGTGACTCATGTTCCATATCCCAAGACTAAACTGCTTCCTGTTTGTCAGACAAGTACGGATGGTGCTACATGTGACAAAGCATCACTGTCATATTCTCCTTACTGTATAAACACGCATGAAATCAGCCTCACTCCCAACCCGCTATCAGACCTCACACATAAACACACATCACAGAGGCCAGTTTGACGCCTAACATTCAGTTCAAAGTGTACAGAGTCACCACATCATCCTTTTGCAGTTTCTACATGTGCCATAGCTCGGTTGCTATGACAGCTATGATTTACCCAGAGCCCCCGTGAGAGCGCAGAGCACTGCACACGTGCACCGAGCTGCCATGGCAACAGACCACATGGCTACTACAGGAATTGTCACCAACTCCTTTCTTTTTACTCTGAGACATTCATAACTCATATAAGCCTATACTTTGTCTAGAGCAGGGGTTTTCAAACTTTTTGACATCACAGACCACTTCACTTATATTCATTTATTAAGACCCATTTATACTATGATAAATAAATTATAAATATGTGCGAAATATAATCTGGAAAATATTTAAGGAGTTGGATGGAAACCTGATACAGTATTACAGATTTAGAATGTCCAAACCTGTCTTTCTTTCTTTTTTTCTGTTGAACACAAAAATATATATATATATTATTTTGAAGAATGATGGCAATTAAATAGTTGCTGGTAGTTTTTTTTCCATATGGAAGTCAATGGCTACTGTCAGCTGTTTGGGTGCCAACATTCTTTTTTTGTGTTTAAAAGAAGAAACAAACTCATTCAGGGTTGGAACTTGAGGGGGAGTAAAATGTCAATGATTACAAAATGTCAATTTTTGGGGTGAACTAACCTTTTTTTAATTCTATTTTCTATTTGAATTATTTGTAGTAAAATGAAACAGTGTCAAATCAAATTCAGTATATACTCTTCTTTACTGTTATTAGTACATATGATAAATAATTAATAATGAATAAAACATTTGTTTATTTTTATTAAACTTTTTAATGCCATTTTCAGAACCGTTCTTTAAAAATCTTGGTCTGGATGCGCTCAACATATCATTTATTTTGGAAATCTATATTATTCTCTGTAAAGAGGAGTAAACAGGCATTTGAAAAATATAGGACTGATGCAACAGACACAATCAAGAAAACATTTTGGTGCATTGATAAACAGACTCACATAGCAGTAACAATTCTTTAACACTCCACAATTGCTTCAGACGATGTAAATGGATTGTTTTTTAATCACAAATGAATGCAAAGCCTTGTGTGTTACATTTGATAATGTTAACACATCTACTGAAAAGAGAACCTTCCTATCTGCGCTTAACTGAAGCAATGATGGCAAAGCACTATGCAAATACAGGAGTCTCATGAACGAGCATGTGTTAAATCATGCAAATATTTTACATTCAAGATCCGGAGGAACCAAAATGCAAAATGAAAGTTTTAAAATGCAAAGCCATTCTTTCAATTCCTTTAACACACTTTAGTATAACTATAATGTAATACAAGTGCCATGAAGACACCATGTTCTCTCAACTAAAATCATATTGAATGTTGTGTTTTTATTCAATTTAACAGAAAATATATGTAAAATCTATGTGAAATATGTAAACCCCAGCAGAGGACGCTCAGCATTTTGAGGCCTATCTTTCCTGTTACCCATGCTGACTAATTAACCAGGAACATTATTTATCCCATGAGTCAATAAAGAACTCACCATCATGCCTCCATCAAATCAGACAGGTTCCCAACCCCCTGTAGAGAAATAATTAACTCTTTACAAATATAGGGAGCATACAGTAAGTTGTCAGAACATGCTTGTAATATATATATATATATATATATATATATATATATATATATATATATATATATATATATATATATATATATCAAGGTAGGCTACTTAAACTTTAAAGTCTTACAGATTATTACAGATTGTTACTGTAAAGCGTACTTACCATCTGGTGGTACAATGGAAACCACACAATGTGTGTAAAATTCATGAAACATAATCTATCCTACATTATTCATCCAAAGTATGTGAACCGTGTTTACAGTAGGTAAGCACCGGGTTCCCACGCTAGATGTTAAGCATTAATTAAACAATAAAAAAAAAACGAATTCTTCAGTGTACATAATTGACTTCAAAATGGTCCTATAGGCCTATTAATAAACTATACTCTGTGGTTTCGTGTTGATTAGCCTATACAAAAGGCTTTATTTGAACTTCGCCTAGCCGTAGGTGTATCTTCTAATGTATTGGTCCTCCTTATGTTGTTTACCTTAGATATTATTATTATGTAAATTTCATTTCAGCAAAATGTTTTCATCATCTCCAAAGAAATATCTGATGGCTCAATTCTGGTTTCGATCTTCGCTGACTGTTATGAATGAAGAGAGCTCAATGAATGGAGCTCGTAGCAGACGTCATCTCCATTGTGACGTCGCGATCCTTTTATGGAGCGCCCGTCTGAAGCCCATTCATAAAACGGAAAGAAGTGCCCGTGGTAGTAAAGCTCTCAGGAGGGTAACACAACATTACACTGCGCACTGGCAAGGCTGGATTTGACGTATTATTGTTATTAAACCACCATTTGACCGTGACCAGTCCCCGTCGGAGGAGGAAAATGGTCACAATGGACGAACTTTGTGGAATGGATTGCAGCGTTTTGAAGAGGTTGATGAAGGACGACAGTGCGAAATGTCTGCTTTTGGACTGCAGGTCGTTTCTGGCGTTCAGCGCCGGTCACCTCCGCGGTGCTGTAAATATTCGATGCAACACGATAGTTCGGAGGCGAGCGAAAGGCTCCGTGAGTCTGGACCAGATTCTGTCCGGTGATGATGAAGCGAGAGCCCGTCTGAAATCAGGGCTGTACTCCGCCGTGATCTTGTACGATGAGCGGACCTCTGATACAAACACCATGAAAGACGACAGCACGATCACCCTGGTGCATAACGCTTTGTGTAGGGACACGTTTAGGACAGATGTATATCTGCTGAAAGGTAATTCAAATCTACGCTACACAGAAATCTATTTTGCTTCTGTATTTCTTAACGCAACTGTAGCCTACCATCTGAAATAATGTTGCCATGTTCTGAGAAAATATCTGTTTTCATTGTGGTCAGCTCTGAGATAAGGTCACATAGATTTTCATTGCTGGACAGTCCAGTTTAAAATAGTTGCTGTTTTTTGGAACACTCTGACTCATCTAAGCTTGTCCAGGCTGGTTATTCGTTGTGTGACCAGTTAACATGTTCCAGCTTGACCACCACAAGCTAACCAATATGAAAATAGCCCCAATGCTCTGAAGAAACCTGGATCATGACAATAATTTTATACATGTTTCAAATTTTTTCAAATTTACATTTTTTTCAAATTTTTGAGTTAATTTATAGCCAACAATTTAATATGCTTCACATTTCTTTAGAGAATCATTAATATTATTCTTTAGTAGGCCTTTACATTGTGGTAAATGTATTCAAAATGTCATAAATGTATGGCTTGCCTGAAAAGAGTGTTACCACAATAAAACAGTGAAATCATTCCATTCAAGTATAAATTCGGGGGAAATTATTATTTTTTTAATTAGATGGTTTATGCTAGTTCTAAAACCTATTGTAAACAGCCAACCAGCTTTCTTTATGCAGGATACAGTTTGAGCAAATGTATTGAATTTCTTTATATATATATTTTATTTTCATTTTCTAGGAGGCTACGACAGATTTTCCACACAGTATCCCGATTACTGTTTGAAAACCAAAACACTGGCGGTGTCCAGCCCTCAGTCCAGTGTGGAGAGCAGCTGCACCTCCTGCGGAACTCCACAGCATGACCAGGTAACAACATTAGCACCAGTGGATACTTTTAGGTCAGTTAATGGACAGCATTGTGTAACTCTAAACGTCCTGTTGACTGCTGTCATCCGCTGCTCTTTCCGGCTGATATAGCAGTGCTTTAGAGTGCATTCGTCCGGTCTTCCTCTCTGATAGGGGGTGTATTGTGTCAAACACTCCAGTATGCTTCGGTGTTGATCCCCAAATCAATCATTTCCTGTCTCTACAGCTTGTTAAGCAGGCCACCAATGACATAACAGTGGGCCAAATCAATATGCATTTCCAGAATAAATAAACTGGACGTTATTAACATGACCTTTAACAGAGGTGTAAGTGGTTTGACGCTGTAATCTGCTGCAATGCTTTTGATAAGTTATTGATAGAGACCTGTGATTTCATGAATATAATGACAAATTAATAAAACAATTAATCTTTTAATTAATAAATACATTTATTATTATTATTTACATGTATTTAATATTCATTATTCAATTTTTTCTTGACACTCTTTTTATTACAGGGTGGCCCTGTGGAAATCCTCCCCTTTTTGTTTCTTGGCAGTGCCCTCCATGCATCTAAAAAGGACATGCTGGATCGTATGGGCATTTCTGCTCTATTGAATGTATCTTCAAATTGTCCAAACCATTTTGAAGGGGATTACCAGTATAAGTCTATCCCAGTGGAAGACAACCATAAGGAGGACATCAGCTCTTGGTTCATCGAAGCCATTGAATTTATAGGTATGGTCATTATTATTATTCAATAATTATTATATATAATACATATTTGTTTAATTATATATAGATTTGTTTGATTTTGTAACTTGGGGTTTGGATGGTTAGGGTAGGTGTACCCATAAAGGCATAAATAAGTCTTTGTTGTTATGGCTCCTTTCAACTGCAAATGATGTGCAATTCATCAGCAATTAAAACGATGATCTGCATTGCAGAGCTTTTTCAACAAATACACCCTCCTTTTTAGTCTCTCATCCATTTCAATAGCTCATCTTGGTCATCTATGCATGTAGCTTGAAGAATATGTTTGAATGTGTTTTGGCATTTGACGAGTTATTTGAGAAATGAGATGGTGAAAATTGAAGTCTGTGTGTCATAGGTGCAAAATACAGGATGAATTCTGTGGTATGGGTGGGTTTTCCTCATAAAAGGGTTTGCGTGACTGAGCGAGGGGGGCAGGCGGGGGATATGGGGTGGGGAGGGAATCCGGTATATCGAATTTCAGCTCAGCATCCTCTGCACTAAAGCAAGGCCCCCAAGTAGGCTCACCGCTTTTGATCACACCATTGTAGGTGTGTGTGTGTGTGTGTGTGTGTGTGTGTGTGTGTGCATGTACTTGTATGTATGCGGCGGAGTGCACAGCTTAGGGACCAGAGTCTGACTCATCCTCCATTCAGGGGTGCCTTGAAACTGGATTTACCTCAGATCTCGTGCGTATGGCTGGGCAAAGGTGTATATGTAGACAGTAAAGTGCACAGGAAATCTAAATAATGTTTGCATATATGTGCTTACCCTTTGTACCATAGACATGCCACGCTTTTGTTAATTAGCAGCTCGTTAGTAATGGCAGCAGGTGCCTGTGTGTACAGTAGTGTGAAATCCACCCCAGACCATTTTTTCCTGGGTGTTGAGTGTTTGTTGTCCAACTCTGGATACCAGCTTTGGGTGAATGTGTAATTTCCATTTCTGTGAGTATTGTTAGAAATGCATTGTCCTTATTATTGGTCATTTTAAGTGGTAATAATACATACAAATCACATAATTTTTTCTATTAGTACTTTTTGTATTATAGTACATTTAATTTGTATCTTGTTAAAACAAAAAAAGATTTATATCAAACTACGATTGGTCGATCAGTCAGCCTTTTGTTTGATTGGATGGACTTCTTGTGACAGTAGTGAGGCAATGAAGATAATTAAATCCAAGGTCATCCAAGGTCAATAGAAAATGAGATCACAAGTATTTTCTCTATAAGGTAATAGTTTCATTAACAATTTGGTCAGCTTATATACTTTCAATCTAGTTTTCTCTGTTTTGCAATCTCCCATCGTGTTTCCTGCTCTATTTTCAGAGGTGAATTGATTGGGTGTTTGTACTCTAAATTTAATGAGATGATAAACAATAGCAAGAAAGACGTTTTGTACCGAGTTCCTGTCACAAGCTGTATGCGAAACCAAACATAACCTATGCCACGATTATGTCTCACTTGATTCAATATATATAATTATTATTATTAAATGCATATTACAATGTGACTTCTGATGCATATTAAAATGTGACTTTTGAACCTGCAGCAAAATGCTGCGGGCGTCAGCTTCACAGTAAATGCAGTAGGATGACTCATGTCTGAGCTTCATCGGTGCTTAACTCTCTGCTCTTTCCTCAGACTCCGTCAAGGATTCCAACGGTCGTGTTCTGGTGCATTGTCAGGCTGGCATCTCACGGTCGGCCACTATCTGCCTGGCGTACCTGATGAAGAAGAAGCGTGTGCGTCTGGAAGAGGCCTTCGAGTTTGTTAAACAGCGGCGCAGTATCATCTCCCCCAACTTCAGCTTCATGGGTCAGCTGCTCCAGTTCGAATCTCAGGTGCTGGCCACTTCCTGTTCTGTAGAGGCCGCCAGCCCTTCGGCCACTCTCGGCCCCAAGTCTTCCTCCACCCCCTCATCGCCCTTCATCTTCAGCTTCCCCGTGTCAGTAGTGATGCACAGCCAGTCCAGCAGCCTCACCTACCTTCAGAGTCCCATCACAACCTCACCAAGCTGCTGATACAGCGCAAGACTGAAAAAATTGCTCACAAACACCAGAAAGGGTGAATTTTTCAGACGTTCTTCAATCATTTGGTCATTCTAGCTTAGCTGCACCCCTTTTTTTTATGACTTCACTGGTGACCCATCCTCATCTAACTCGCCCTGCAGTCTCCACCGCACATTATTATCAGAAGAATAAATCATAATATCCTGTGGGGACAGTTCATCTCCTTCATTTCCTGTGCTTCACTTCCAAAGACTTCGTGATTGGCCGGCGGGGCTTGTGGGAATGAAGAACAGGAGGTCCTTCGACCCTGACAAGTTCTTCACACTGCGTCTGGACTTCCCATTTATCACTTCCTCTCCCTGGCCTTCCTGAATTCTTTTGATAGAGACGATTGTGGCATGACCTTTGGAAGGAAGTGTCTTTCATCAAGCATCTGTCAGTGCCTTGTACAAAGAAGGTACACAGACACTTTCACAAGACGCTCACGTCACCGTTGTTTCAGACTGATCGAGAACAAGACGTTCACAGCATTTCACTCTGCAATACAGATCCGTTCCTGTCACAGATCAGAGCAATAACTTGATTCCCCTTCCTTCCAGTCACCACCAAAGCACTGTATGGTCTTATATAGTGTGAAATTTATCAGAAAAATTTGGTTTTATTTGGTCGTTTCTACTGAAGAGAGATTTATGATTGATTTCTGCTGTATGCCTTACCAACAATGACTTCCGCACAGAATGTTCTCATTAATAGACTATTTAACAAATAGAGTAGGATAAATCTGGGTTGTAGGCCTACACTGAACCTTTTTACACTGGAAGTTAGGAATGGGACGATTGGGAAGCCACTTTCCTATGAGTCAATTTGTTTTTTAATATTCCCCTTTGTAAAGCTCTGCGAGGGAAACATGCCTTGAAGAGTCCCTGTAGCAGCTGGTTTGTTCATGTGTGTGGGGACCTGCTTCTTTTTTATGAGATTGTGGGCACCTTTTATAGCACTGTAAGCGATGCACAATTGATTTGAGTTTTGTTTTGCACCTCGCCGGAATTGAAGTTGTAACCGGGCAGCGTTTCCCACTTTTTTTTTTGGCATATTAAGTGATATGTTTGTCTGTCAAACACTGAGATGAATGCAATACTTTTTACTGTACTTGTGAGATGTTATTGTCTGACGTGACGACTAATGGCAATATCATACTGAGGGTTTAAATTTTTTTAACTCTACCCTGTTCTGTTGTATTATATGTGCATTTTATTTATCTCACAATTGTCATTAAATATAAACCATGTTCTTTAATGAATGTGTGGAGTGGTTAATTTGTAAAGACGAAAAATGCTACAGATGATGAATCATATTTTGCTGTATAGCAGTAGGCCTGTAAGTAATACTGCAATCATTTTGTAAAATTAATATAACATGAGCCATCTCATTATTTCTTACACGAATTAAAGAAAAGATAGATTAGAATAGCGCGCTCGATTATGCGCGAGAAAATAATATATCGGATAAATGAGGGAAGGATTATGAATAGATTGATGTTTTTTTAAAAGAGCTACAGCGCCTCCTAGCGTGTGTTCTGATTTTACTTCACCGTCAAGTCTGAGTCGTTTCGAGTCATTTCCCGAGAAGTTCGCTGAAAAACACTGAAATAACACGGATTCCTCGATCAGAATCCACATAACCCTTAGTGATACGCTGCAGCAAAACTGCACTACGCTGTAAGCAATTAATTCACATATATTTTCATTAAATGTTTTAAAATTATGCTGAACTAGAAGCTGAAATGTTGCATAGCACCGAGGAACACAATATGATCGAGGCTTATGGACCATTGTGGACTACTTGAGATAAAATGAAAAGCATTTTTGTTAAATATTTAGTACACAATTACACAACGGTCGCGAAGCCTTGTTTATGATGTTTAATGTACTCTAATGTGAATTAAAAGTAATGAGCGGTGCTGTGAGAAACGTTTAGGCCTTAGGGGATTGAATAAATAATTTTTTAAAACCTGATATTTCCAGGATTTTCTTTTAATCCAACGCCACTGTAGGCATCTATGACCAGGTACTTTACAGGGGTTCAGTAAAGTACGTGGATTTTATTATTATTATTATTATATTTAATAATAATTTAATTCAGCGATTCTACAGCAATTAAGGCCCAGCAGACAAGTATATTAAGCATATCACACACACACGTGTGAGAAAAGACAGTAGACAGTATTTATGACGTGTACTTTATTAAGACATTATTACATGATTGAAAAGTGTTTGATTAGTCCGAAGATGGCTTATGGTAGACAAGCCTTTTCTGATTAAAGTTCACAGGAACATGGAAATGAAGTAAAAATACAGCTCAAAGAACTGAGAAATAGTTCAGGAGTTGGTCTCCTAAATTTCGGCTCGGTGGGAGCAGTGGGCATGTCTGTGCTCATACTACTAAGAGAAGAAGAAAGGTCTGCTCTCTTTCTCTCTGGTTTGAACACAAAAACCTGGAGTAAGGCAGATGACCTCCAGTACACAAGTACAGAACCACGGACTACACCTGAGCCAAGCAACCAAACCATGAGACTTTCAGAGGTAGAGCCACGTCCTTCATTTCATTCTGTAACATGAATGCGAGTCAGCAGATATCAGTAGTGTGTAACAGGAAAAGCGTTACGGAGACCCTCGTAAAAGAGGAGTTTCTCTGACGTCAGAGAAACAGGACTGGAATGAACAAGACTGAGGAGTTCTTGTGGTTGTGATTTAAAACATATCAGAGGCAAAAGTAGCGACTTCCAAAGCGAAGTCACTCGGTCGTCCGAAAATATAGAAGGAAAGATCTGAAAACAAAAATTCCCACTTCCTTTACAGTACTAATAAAAACCACTCTGCATTGGTAAACATTAAAAGCTATACAAAGGCATTGTCCATTACACAACCTGTACATTACTGGACATTGTATTTTTTTACCTATGTCTTTAAAATTATTCTGAAAAACTTAAGACCTGCTTAAAAGTGCAAATTCTTTAAAAGATGCATTTTCCGATTAGGCAATGGCAATGGAATGGGACATTCTGACTAGTATTCCCGTGCAAAGATATGTTAAAAAAAAAAACAAATAGAAGGAATAAAAGCATACAATTTTTGCTATTTTGTGGTCAAAGGTCTTTTGAATAGTTCTGATCTCTGCATCAACAATCTTTTTGCTTTAAAACCCCTCTAAGGCTATTTTTTTTAAATGCATAAAGAAAAAGAAAAACCACATCAATGAGATTTTCAGGGTCTTCAATAGTGGAAAGCAGGAGTGCTGAGATGTCAGGTCCCTTTGAGACGTGCTCCATTATTATGACTCAAACGGATGAATATAAAATAAAGGTAATTAATCACAGTAAAAGTAAAACCATTCAAAGAAAGGAAGTTAATGCTTGAACAGTGGTAAACTGAATAGAATGATGGGGAAGAGGTCACTTGTTGTCTTTCATGGAGCAGGCGAGTCCTTCCGTTTAGCCCCGAAACAGCATTATGGCCGATATCCTCACCCTTGACCTGAAAAGGAAGGCCAGGAAATGGCCAGCCAAGGCAACTCATTCTTGTAAACACTCAAGGTGACATAAATGGAGCCTAACTGCAAATTAAAGAGGCAGCGCAGAGGTTTATGGGTGAGTGGATGTGATTCCTAACAGTCTGAGCGTTTCATGTGGACTAGGACTTCTGCTCCGCAGCTGCTGGTGATGGAGGTGTGCTGTCTGGCTTGATGATCTGGTATGTGATGAGGTACTCTGGGTAGGCCTGCAAAAACACAAGAGTTGGAAATGAGCCAAATATCTATTACCTGAAAAAAATGTTTGTTTTTGCAGTTGTTAAATATCTGAGCTCTCTCACCTGTTCGCCTCGGTAGATGACGTATTCGGCGTAGGCTAAACCGTTGACACTGGGTCGGCCGATGACGGAATGGTGTCCTGGAGGAGCGTGGGCCATCTTCATGGCACTGAACTGCAGGAAGGATTTACCCAGAGTCACCCGGCAAAACAGCATCTGCCTGCAAACAGCACAAGTTGCAATAAATAGTAATAGAACATTATATTTGAAATAAATATTTATATATATTTGTAAATAATTAAATATATATATATATATATATATATATATATATATATATATATATATATATATATATATATATATATATATAAATTATATTTCATTATTTTCTGTCTCTCTATGCACAAACAAAAAGTTTTAATTAATAGTATTATGTATTATATTTAATTTATATTTTTCTATATTAAATTAATATATATATTTATAATAACATACAAATGAAAAACACAGAAAAAAACTATATATATATAATACTAATACTTATTTTTATTTAATAGGATCAAAACGTAAGTATGTTTGTCAATAAATGATTACATAAAAGTACACCAGATCCATGGACTGTTTCAGACTCATTTGTTTTAGAAATGTATGCAATAATATTTAATATTTCATTTGATACTTTTCAACAATAAAATTATATTCTACTGTTTTGGGTCAACTTCATATCTGAAGCAGTTGAGAAGCACTGGTTTTTATTAAACACAGCACCATCCGCTGGTCATGTAGGGTAAGTGCTCCAGTAGTTTATTCATCAGCAACACATCAGACTCATATCAGAGCTAGTCTAGGATCTCTTGTAGTTCTCTTCAAGAGGAAGAAACAGATGTGTATGTACTGTACCTGTGACAGATGTAACAGGAGCGGTCTTTATGCGTGGGACAGCCTGTCCCTCCTCCGATGCCGTACACATACTGGTTGCTTTTAGAGGAGTTCTCTGCAAAGTAAATCCCTGCTCCAAACATCCCCCCTATGTAAGCGTGCCTCTCATCAAACCCTTTATGAATGATGGCGTTGATGAACGGTGACCCTGTAGATCAAGAGAAAAAGGAAAGCGATCATCCTTCGGTAAAACAGCGGAAAACTGGAATTACATTCTTTCAAAGAAGCCTTTGAGTGAGAAACAGGAAAAAAGGTTATTTTGTAGCTTAAACTTTCCCAAATAGCACTTCTGACAGGTCATTCATCTGGTGACAGTACCGTGAAAGAGCATGCGCTCGTTGTGGTGGTTGTGGTTCTCGTCTGTGATTTCCTTCTGCCTGTGTGCGTATCGCTCCCTCAGCTTCTTGTTCACCACCTTTTGAATCTGTACCAAAAATGAACGAAGTTGTGACATCAGCGCAATACAGGAGCAACAAACATCGTCACAAAGATGTCTTTTATTCATGTAAATCAAATGAGAAGTTCATTCTCACCTTCAGGATGTTATATCTGCTGAAAACACCCCCAGCATTGCCACCATCCCTGTGCTCTCTGATCGTACTTTGCAGCTGTAAAACAAAAACAACAATCATGTTACACTACCAAAAATATAAGAACATGCAGCCCTTCAATAGGATTTTAGTTTTATCATACAGTAAAATAATAATAAAATAATAAAATAAGACTACAAATAAATTATATAAGACTACTTAAAGAATTATATCAAACACTAAAATATAACTAGATAGTAAAGTTTGTTTTCAAACTTTAAGTTGGCTTGAAAAAGCCTGGCCAGAAAGTTAGAAAAATGTAAAAAGTTTGAAAAGCTTAAAAAGTTTTAAAAATTTAAAAGTTTGAAAAGTTAAGAAGTTTAAAAAAGAAAGTGATTAACATATTATTAACATTATAAGCAAGTGACTACCATGTCGTTACCATGATTAGCAAAGTTGTTAACATGTTTCTAGAATGTTGAGAGCATGATTTTAGCATGATTAACATTTTGCTAGCATGTGACTAGCATGTTTCTAGCATGATTAGCATGTTGCTAGCATGTCGCTAACATTTTGCTAGCATAATTAGCATGTTGCTAGCATGTTTGTAGCATGATTAGCATGTTGCTAACATGTTTCTAGCATGATTAGCATTTGGCTAGCATGTCTCTAGCATGTTGTTAGCATGTTTCGAGCATGATTAGCATGTTGCTAGTATGTCGCTAACATTTTGCTAGCATGATTAGCATGTTGCTAGCATGTTTGTAGCATGATTAGCATGTTGTTAACATTTTAGTAGCATGATTAGCATGTGGCTAGCATGTCTCTAGCATGATTTTCATGTTGCTAGCATTTTATTAACATGATTAGCAAGTGACTAGCATGTCGTTAGCATGTTTGTAGCATGATTAGCATTTTGCTAGCATGATTAGCATGTTGCTAGCATTCCACTAGCATGTTTGTAGAATGATTAGCATGTTGTTAACATTTCGCTAGCATTTTGTTAGCATGATTAGCATTTTGCTAATATGTTTGTAGCATGATTAGCATGTTGCTAGCATGTCGCTAGCATGTTTGTAGCATTATTAGCATTTTGCTAACATGTTTCTAGTATGATTAGCATGTTGCTAGCATGTTGCTAACATTTTTGTAGCATGATTAGCATGTTGTTAGCATGTAACTAACATTTTGCTAGCATGATTAGCATGTTGCTAGCATGTTTCTAGCATGATTAGCATGTTGCTAGCATGTTTCTAGCATGATTAGCATGTGGCTAGCATGTCTCTAGCATGTTGTTAGCATGTTTCTAGCATGATTAGCATGTTGCTAGCATGTCGCTAACATTTTGCTAGCATGATTAGCATGTTGCTAGCATGTTTGTAGCATGATTAGCATGTTGCTAACACGTTTCTAGCATGATTAGCATGTGGCTAGCATGTCTCTAGCATGTTGTTAGCATTTTTCTAGCATGATTAGCATGTTGATAGCATGTCGCTAACATTTTGCTAGCATGATTAGCATGTTGCTAGCATGTTTGTAGCATGATTAACATGTTTCTAACATGTTTCTAGCATGATTAGCATGTGGCTAGCATGTCTCTAGCATGTTGCTAGCATGTCGCTAACATTTTGCTAGCATGATTAGCATGTTGCTAGCATGTTTGTAGCATGATTAGCATGTTTCTAGCATGATTAGCATGTGGCTAGCATGTCTCTAGCATGTCGCTAACATTTTGCTAGCATGATTAGCATGTTGCTAGCATTTTTGTAGCATGATTAGCATGTTGCTAGCATTTTATTAACATGATTAGCAAGTGACTAGCATGTCATTAGCATGTTTGTAGCATGATTAACATGTTGCTAGTATGTCTCTAGCATGTTTTTAGAATGATTAGTATACAACTAGCATGTTGCTAGCATGATTAACATGTGACTAGCATGTGGCTAGCATGGCTAGCAAGTGACTAACATGTTTCTATGCTAATCCAGGTAAAACCAGTTGATTCAGTTAGAAACCAGCTAAGACCAGCGTGACAGTGGCCAAAACTACTTTAAAACCATGTTAAAAGCATGTTCTTGACATGATTATCAAGTTACTAACATGTTGTTAACATGTTTCTATGATAATCGAGCTAAAACCAGTTGATTCAGTTAGAAACCAGCTAAGACCAGCTTGACAGTGGCCAAAACCACTTTAAACCATGTTAGAAGTATGTTTCTAGTCTGATTAGCAAGTAACTAGCATGTTATTAACATGTTTCTATGATAATCTAGTTAAAACCAGTTGATTCAGTAAAGAAAACCACCTAAAACCAGCTAAGACCAGCTAAAGCCAGCTTGACAGTGGCCAAAACCACTTTAAACCATGTTAGAAGTATGTTTCTAGTCTGATTATCAAGTTACTAACATGTTGTTAACATGTTTCTATGATAATCTAGCTAAAACCAGTTGATTCAGTAAAGAAAACCAGCTAAAACCAGCTAAGACCAGCTAAAGCCAGCTTGACAGTGGCCAATACCACTTTAAACCATGTTAGAAGTATGTTTCTAGACTGATTAGCAAATTACTAACATGTTGTTAATATGTTTTTATGATAATCTAGCTAAAACCAGTTGATTCATTAAAGAAAACCACCTAAAACCAGCTAAGACCAGCTAAAGCCAGCTTGACAGTGGCCAAAACCACTTTAAACCATGTTAGAAGTATGTTTCTAGTCTGATTAGCAAGTAACTAGGATGTTGTTTTCATTTTTCTATACTAAACCACCTAAAACCAGCTAAGACCAGCTAAGGCCAGCATGACAGTGGCCGAAACCACTTTAAAACCATGTTATAGGCATGTTTCTAGTCTGATAAGTGAGTAACTAGCATGTTGTTAGCATGTTTCTATGTGAATCTGGCAAAAACCAGCTAAAAACAGTGGATTCAGTAAAAACCAGCTAAAACCCAGCTAAGACCAGCGTGAGAGTGGTCAAAACCACTTAAAAACCAGTTTGGGAGACTAGCCAAAACAACTGATCAGCTTAGGCTGGTTTTAGCTGTATTCTCAGTAGAGAGTTTTTAAGGTTTGCTATGGTAGTAGACAGCTTAAATATATTATAAGCCTTATTTTTCAAAAGTTTGTACCCCCTCAATGAAAGTCTATGGGATTTAAGGTGGTTTTGGTAGTCTGGTTTACGAAAACCATAAGCTGGATCAGTTAGAAAAGATATAGCAACCCGAGTCAGACCAGTCTGAAGGTCTGACCCGAGTTTGGTGGTTCTAGCTTGAAAGCTCTAGGAGGAGATAGTGTTTAAAATTTGGCTCAGAAGAATAATAATAATAAGATTAAATAGTAGATCAGTAAGTTGGCTTTTTCAAGCCAACTTAATAATATTAATTAAATAAAATAGTAAAATAAGAAAGTTAGAACTAGGTCAAGTTATAATTTTTCATTGCATACTCAAGTAAAATGAAATAAGATCACAAATGATTTATGTAAGACAATAAATTATAACTTATTACACACTATTAGGAAATAAAATTATTACATACAAATTAAACAAGACCAAGTTAGAACTTTTCACATAAATTATATAACATAAGACTACAGATAAGTTAAGATGATAATTTATTACTTACACACTGAAATAAAATAAATACAACTAAAAAATAACATTAGACTTATTGCAGACTAAAATAAAATAAGTTATAATTTTTAAATCGCGCACTAAAACAAAACGAAATTAATAAAATAAGTCTACAAATAAGTTACATAAGAGTTTAAGTGAACTTTTACTGCACATTAACACTACATATCACATTCCTTACAAAAAACTATATGATAAAAAATTATATTAAGTTGAAGGTTGTTTATACATACATTATGTCTTTAACATTATGTAAATTCATCTGATTTATAGCACCACCAGAACAAATGTAAATAAATAAATGAAGCCTGAAAAATATCTATACAATCTATTCAGTAATTGTCTGGTCAGTTTCTAGACAACTAGTTGTCCGTCAGACTCATCCCATGTTATAAATCATTTAGCTGTAACCAAACTCTATATCTTAGCGAGATGGAATACTGAGCAGACCAATCAGATTTTAGAAACAGAACGATCCATTTTAGAATATAGAATCCTATGGTTTTGGAATATGATCTGCTGATTTAGATGTCAGTCTCACCTCCTCCTCTACTGACTGAAACTCTTTGTCATCGGGGGCCAGGTCGATCAGCACCGTGCCCTGACTCGCACAGTGGAACGTCAGGTATGGGTTGGCACCTGTACGGAAGCACAGCGACACATTAAACGATAAGGCACCTCAGTGCGCTGCTTGTTTAGTCATGAACAGATGGTGTTTGAGAGAGATGCCGACCTTGTTGACCGCCCAGCAGCCTCTCAATGCCTTTGATGAGTTTGTGTCTGTGGCCGTACGCATTGATCCCAATCTCCTTGAGCTCCTCGTGCCCCATGTCAGCCAGCACATCCAGTGTAATCTAACACAACAGATGAACACCAATCAGAATTAGGGAAGCTGTAATAGTCTGGAAGCACAACGTGCAACAATGATTCATTTCAAAGCCAGTTTCCACTCGGCAGCTTCTGAAAAAGCCAACAGTGCATTTTTTATTTCTCAGCTTGTTGCAATGTGGAAATTCCTCCTACTCAGAAGATAAACTCTTAGAGTGGCAGGAGGCTTGGATGGATATTAGCACGTTTATTGATAATTGAAATATTATTACTGAATACGCCTCCTACTGTACATGCAACATGCACACAAAAGCAAACATGCAGATGTTGATTCGTGAATGCTAGACTTTCTTTTTTTAAGCCAGCGTGTGTCTTACAGAGAGCATTAATGTTTGGTCACAGCACACTGAACGAAGCATGTGAAACCATTTTGGACCTTAATGAATATGGACAAACAGATATGTTGTCACTTTTTTGTTTGTAAAAAATACCTAAAAATTTTTTTTTTTAAAAATAAAAATAAAAAATATATATATATAATTTTTTTTAAAAATATATATTATATATATATATATATATATAAAAAAATTATATATTCAAAATGTTAAAATACAGGACCTTGCCGGTCAGAGATCAACAAATCTACTACTGTTCAAAAGTCTGGGGTCAGTATGATTTTTTAAAATTAATATTTCACTCAGCTTTTTATAAAATAACAATAAAGACATTCATGATGTTAAAAAAAATTCTTTTTTAAAGAAATGCTTATCTTTTGAACTTTCTATTCATCAAAGAATTCTGAAAACGTTTCCACTAAACTATTTTCGTTTTAGTTTTCAACATTGATATAAAAAAAAAGTGTTTCTTGAGCAGCAAATTAGCATATTAGAATGGAGTAATGAGTAATGATGCTGAAATTTTAAAAATCTGCCATCACAGGCATCACATATTAAAATTTAAAACATGAACAATATTTTTAACTGTAATCTTATAGTAAATTGTATATATTTTAAACAAAAATTTACAGTTTTTACTGTATTTTTTTATCACATAAATGCAGCTTTGATGAGCATAAGAGACTTTAATAATAATAATAATAATAAAATTAAAGTGCATGAACTGAAGTGCAAGAAACAGTGAGAGTGACTCTGCAGCAGCCTGTGTACTCTCAAACTCTCACACTCCAGTTCTTATTGGCAATGCATCACATCTATGATAGGTCTGTCAAAGCCATTAGCCCAGGAGCTGCCAGCTGCTCTCTCTTTCTCTCTCTCTCTCTTTCTCTCAGAAAGCACTATGCACTTCAATCGATAGGGCTCGCAGGACTGACCATTATGGCCATGAAGGTGTGATGGCCGCAGTGGGAAAGATTTCATTTATTTCTCCTTTTCTTTTTCTCTCTCTTGGCAAAGTTTTCATTTGTGCCAAAGTTGAAAAAGAACTGCAGCATATTTACTACAGACTAGTGAAGAAATCAACTAGACGGCAAGTTAATAAAGTCTTTAGTAAACTTAAGTGAACGTGTGTGTATATATATATATATATATATATATATATATATATATATATATATATATATACATACACATACACATACAAACATATAGACCATGATCTTTCTGAATACTCAATTCTGATAGGCTGACAGGTATGCCTTAAAACCTTTAAGGTAGTTCCAAGTTGGTTTAATCACTGTTCTATATTAATGCATTTCATTCAAATAAATGTGGTCTTACTGCACTATTTCATCTCTGTGTCTGATTTGAAGCGGGCGGAATGCTGGAGCTGATGAGCCATAACTGATGAAAATAACTCATTTTTACACCTCCAGTCAAATATTGCACTGCAAACATCATTAACAGCTTTAACTTGTCAATGCTGGCAAACGACCACAGTGTAAGCAGGATAATGCACGGGTGGCTCTGATTCACGTCAGGTGGTTCTTTCTCACCACATCATGCATTAAAATCATTTAATGCTCAGCTAGCAATTGTTCTAATTGTATGAAATAGGAAAGTCCATACTACAATTTTAATGATAACAGCAAAGTGCAAATTTGCTCTTCTTTGGGAAGGGAAGTGGAAAGGCAGTAGACCTAATACATATATCTAAAAGAGACAAATATGCGCAAAATGCCCCTATGACAGCAGTAGTCAATTGAGGAGACCGTTCTAAACTGCTCTGAGGTTAAAACCAGACATATTTAATGACGACATTGGTGCGTGTTTGAGATCTGTGAGCACGTCCTCAGTCTCGTTTGCACTCAGTCTTTCACACTTCTCTGAAAATCTGTTGCCTCTTCATGCTCCATGTCCCGTAGGCACAGCGTGGCAGAATAAGATGGAGAGTGAGCAGACGAGTGAGACACTGTGAGACAGATGAATGCATCTTACTAGAGCCACAATCAGAACTGATTTCAGCCCCTCACATCAAGCGCTCTTCCCAGCTGGTGGCCGCCAAGACCATTTCTGTTCATCTCTGTGCAAATGAGCGGCGGGTCTGATGCAGTATGCCAATCACATCCCACGGGCTCGCCCTCGTGGAGTCGAAGCTGAGGAGGAGGAAAGCCGGAGGAACAACAGAGTCCTCAGCTCAGTGTGAGAGAGCAGCATGACAGTATTAATCAAAAGAAGGGGCAAAGAGGTCAGCGCCGGTACCCAGGATTGCTCTCACACCTATACAGTTCTTAAAGCACTAGTAATCTCACAGTGTCTGGCTGAAGAGGAGCTGGCTGGAAATGATAAAACCAAGGTGCTGAGAGAGCGAGAGTGTATTGAAAGAAGATAAATACGAGGCCACAGATGTCATCGCATTTACATAACGCTGAAGAGAAGAACCTGAAGCTCTCTATGGGAAACAACGGCAGGCCTCTCTACATGGGACAGCTGGCAATTTAATGTGTGGAGTGGAAGCGATGAGATTCAGATGACTGAGATTGATATGATCCTAGGAAGTGACCTTACCTGTTCCCGCTCAAAAATATCCCGCAAATGCTCCAAACCCAAACTCTTCAGGAACTGACTGATGTTCATATCCAGAATTGTAACTATATAAAAAAAAAAACACCTCATATTACTACTGTCCAACATTTACGGCATAATTACATTTAGGCCTGCAACTAAATTTCATTTTATTACTGATTAATATAGCATTTTTTTTTTATATATATATATATATATATATATATATACACATGGAATAAAAGCCTATTTTTCCAGCATTTAAAAATAAAAATACTGTAATCATGCACTCTATTGTACTCCAAAACAATGTATTTATAATCTTCAGTTTGCACAAATATAAAAGACTATAAAATAATGAGTCAGTTTACTATATATAGTTATAATTTTTGATTTCAGTTCATTTTAAACTAATATTTTATATCCAACAACACATTTTATATATATATATATATATATATATATATATATATATATATATATATATATATATTTGTTGTTGCAGCCCTACTTACAATATAAAGTTCTGTAAAATCATTTTAAGTCACATCACATGATCTACTCACTTTCTCCCTCCTTCCTCTCTGATCCAGTGGCTCCGTCAGCAGGGCCTGAGGCTCCAGGTACAGCCAGCTCTGCCAGGGGCCCGGCCAGATTGTCTATGCTGCTAGCGGCAGACAGACAGGAAGGGGTGGATGTTGGAGAGATGACAGAGGCACTGACCACTGTAGCCTGGGGCTTGAAACAACTAGGCAATGCTTCAGGGGGCATGGCATCAATCAGCAGTGCCCGGATATCATCAGCCTGAAAATCAATAATAAATAAGTAAAGTAAAAGTAAAGTGGAAAAAAAATCAACGCTTGTATAAGAATTCTGTGTCTGATCAGTTTTAAATACAACTTAGACTCATCTAATATTCATGTTAGAGTACCACGCCACATAAGTGAGGGGATAAATTAGAAAGTAGTTATACAAAGCATTAGTTTGGCTTATTGGTCTAGAATTGGACAATAAAAGCTGAGAACAGCTGTGTCATAAGCACCTGGTGTTGTGCACGGCCACCAGAGCCCAATTACTAAAGGTTATGGCAAATTTACCATTTGCTTAGCACAATCCTGAACACAGGGGACGTGAGTTTAAACTCCTTAGCTTATGTGTTTAGAAGATAAATGTCCCAATTTCTCAGGATAGACTGTGCTACCTGAACCATGTGGGACCTTACAGCCAGAGCAAACAGTCTAGCAGAGCATGCAACTTTTATAGAAGCTGGAACTGTTAATGAATGCTAGTATATACATGTGGGCTTGAATGTACATAAATGTGAAACTGTGTGAGAGGTATGTGTTTATTACCGTCGCCAAGTCCAGCGGCGTCTGGCCCTCCTGGTTCTTCATGGTGGGGTCGGCCCCATGGGCTAGCAGCAGAGCGCAGAGCTGCGTGCGGCCCTTCTGCGCAGCTTCATGGAGGGGTGTGAAGGCCCATTTATCAGTGGCATTTACACAGGTGTTAAACTTGATCAGCAGGGCCGCGATGTCCACATGCTAGAAGGGAAGACGGAGGCTTATTAATGACAAAATAATTCTACAACCTACAATTTTGACATCTGCCCTAGCTCTACATGTGGCGCACAGTGTGTGTGGCTGAGATGTCCTAAGCCGCCCTCCCGTCAGCAGCAGGGACTGTATGGAATTGCGATCAGCTGGCTGTGTTTGCAGAGCGCTGACAGACTTTTCACAAAAAGGCCACAAATGAGCAGAGGGAGGCGCACTCAAGGTCATTGGCCAGCCGCCAGCTCTCCTCTAGCCAATCAGCAAAGTCTGGGCAACTAGCCACTCCGCTCACAGCCAATAAGAATCTCACAGCTCACGTCACAGAGGCCCGGTTTCTTGGATGGCAACAGAGAGCGTATGTGAGTGCGGTTGAGGGTCAGAGTCTGGCTAGTTCTGATCCAGCATGTTTATGTAACTGCAATCTGCTCCCATCCATCCACATGGCCTAGTCACATCCCTGTAGCCCTCCAGAGGGCACATGCTGATAACTACCTCTAACTACCATCACCTGTAATGGGTTTCCCTGAAATTCACTTGATTTGATTTCCAGAAAGAATCAAATCCTGTATTAGAAGTGTTCTGTGCTTTGTGTATTAAGGCTCATCTGGGTTGCGGCTAGCAGACAGCTTCATCTCGACATCTGGGTTGTTCGCAAGTGGAAATGCAACTGAAACCATCTGAAAGAATCATGAGGCACAGCGACGCATTAAAAGTGCATAAGGCAAGGTTCTGTTGGCAGAACAAATACAGATGTCCAAACACATTTTGCATACAGTAACACTCTGATTTTTCACAGGAAGTGAAAACAAAGTGCTGTATCAGAGCACAGAGGGGTTCAGGTGAAGGTTTACATTTGTTCTGGGAGAAAAAAAGCCCCGTGTTTCGTTTTCAGGAGCAAACACATGGATTATTCAGCATCTACATCTGTTTGTGTGTGTCTGAGGTACCCACAGCAACGTTTCCTGCCAGACCTGACATGTGTCAGCTTAACAGATGTCTGCACGTAGTCTCAGTCTCAATTAAATGTTCCTCCTTTTAATCAGTAAATGCACTCACCCCGTACGAGGCCGCGTTGTGGAGGGGAATAAGGCCACCTTTGTCCTGGGCATTGACGTCCGCCCCATGCTCAAGTAAATACTCTGCTACCTCCAGATTGTTGTAGCCAGCTGTGGAGCAAAGGATGCAGAGAAATGTAAATCCATCTGCCAATAAATCTGGTATCAAACAAAAGCAACCAATCCGCTTCAGAGCGTTTTTGAAACTTTGAAAACGTAAAAAATAAATAAATAACTAAATAATTTTTCCACTGCGACACACCATGGATGGATGGATGGATGGATAGATGTGAGTAAAGCCAAATAGAAATGTAAAAAACCAGGACATAAAAATGATCAAAGCACATACATTTCTAAATTAAAATGAAACCTGAAATGATATAAATAACAATTCAAAATATTAGTAAATATTAATTGTATACAAGTAGTAAAATGACTAAAACAGACATTAAAACAGATTATTAAAATATAGGCACAAAAGACATGACTAAAACTACAATTTAAAAGAAAACCGAAAATATATAAAAAGGTTTTTCCAAAGTTCACAGTTTCAGCCTATTTATTAATTGTTCCCAAAATCAAATTGCTCATCTTGGGTCATCATTTCAGTTCCTCTGCATAGGTCTACAGTGAAATTGTAATCTGTTCCCATTTTCAAAACTTAATTAAACCCAATTAATTAAACTCTCCTTAGCAAGTGTCACTGAAATCATACTCCTCTTTGTGACTGCAATTATATTTATTGCTCAGTGCAAAGTGCAAGCAAAAATATGTTTTTTTTTGTATAACTCCAGCTTAGCTAGAAGACACTCAATCTGGCAGTCAACCTTTGGCATTAAACAAGCTGTCACTGACCTTTTCCCAAAAAGACCACAGACCAGACACTACTATTTTCAGTTTTAACTGTCTTCTTGAGTTCCTTTCCCTCTCACTCTGGCTCCAGACATAAATGCCTACAGGACTAATTAGAGTCCTCATCATTACAGGCTGTAGCCCTCTAATAGTGCACAAACCCAGCTTTGAGAACCGCACTAATGAGAACACACTCTCTGTCTCACACGTCCACACTCCACCGCATGTGCAGCGCTCATCAAATGCTTCATCAGGTTCTCCTCTATAAACTACAAGCATTTTTAGCAGTTTCTCACTTCCTTCCCACAAATATGTTATCTGTCTGGCTGTACTGCTCTCTTTGCCTCTTATCTTTAATAAAGCAGATTTACCCTCATTAACACCAACAGCATTAGGATTATAGTCAATGAAAAAATATTAACGTTGTGGATACAATATCACACGTCATGAAGTGTCCGCAGCCATTTTCAATACATCAGAGATTGCAAAATGTGAGTGAAAACACTGCATTTTTGAACATGAGTGTTATTTCTCCACAAAATGGATTGATAAAAAACATAAAAAATACATAAATACATTTGATTGGTGGGCAGTAGGGCTGCTCTATGTGTCGTTTAAGCATCAATATCGCGATGTACGAATCCACGATAGTCACATCGCAGGACGTGCGATGTAGGCTGTCGCAGTTGATCCGTTATTCATTAACTGTACGGGCCAGCTGCTCCCCGGCGCTTGACGAATGTGATTCGCGGATTAATTGCACTTGCATGTGTTTTTAAGTCCTGTCAGTTTAACAGGGCAGAGAGAAAGAGAGCGCGAGAGAGAGAGAGAGAGAGAGAGAGAGAGAGAGAAAGAGAGCGGGAGAGAGAGCGAGAGAGAGAGAGAGAGAGAGAGAGAGAGAGAGAGAGAGAGAGAGAGACATACAGAGGGAGAGCCCCGTATGCTCACCGTCTTCGAACAACACGAGCAACCCTGTCTTGCTCTCTCTCCCTCACGCATATTAATCAATTGACACGATGGTGTCGATGTTTAAATAATTTAAAATGAGAATGTAAGTGTGCCCACCCCATTTTTGTTTGTAAGAAAAAAATTGTATTAACTTTTCATATCGTAATATATATCGCAGAAAAATAAAATATCGCAATGTCCTTTTTTCCCCAATATCGTGCAGCCGTAGTGGGCAGACACTTATGAATCAGGGGGCTTAACCTCAGTACACCCCAAGCAGCCTTATAAAGTTTCTAGGCAAATCATCAGGAGTGTAATGCATGAGATCCTGTAACGTCAGTCAGAACGAATGAATTCGTCTTACAATTCTCCCCACAGGGAAATGGCAGACGAGTGGCGTATTCTCCAAGCAGGGGTCACAACCACCACGTTAGTCACAGCCCATTGCTCTCCAGTGGACATAGGGAATGTGTGCTAGCTGGAGTAAAATCATGCGTCTATATCTCTGCCTGATGGTAAGGGTTGTCACCCTCCTGCTGCTGGCCTGGCCTAGCATGATAAGTGGACTGACCAGTACGCTCACTCCATCTGTTCAGTGACATCTGCTGATCTGTGTTGTTCAGCACGCAGTATGAGTCACTGATGGCATGGCATGATGATCCTGGAGCCGTACTTTAGCTGATTCACAATGGCTAATTTATGATAATGTTTTAAGTCTTGAGTGGTTTGGGTAGGTTGGGTTAAAAGAATTCCTTAATATGAAATTCGAATGATGTGACAATTAGAGATTGGACTGTAGAGAAATTGAAGTCTACATGCTAATACACACTATCCTCATAGTCACGCAATGCTGATGTTGTTAACATTAATAATTTGAAAATAAAGTATAACAATAACTTGCTAATATTTGCTATTCTCAAATATTATATTCTCACGAATACAAGAACACCCATGAATAAGATAGGGGAAGGCTCACATAAAGAGATTATTCTGAATAAGACTTTATCAGGGACATTCAGAGAATATTATTGTGCATGTAAATGTCGGTGATGGTACGAACAGGTGTGGAAATTTTAGGCAGATTTAATATTTGGCAAGGAACCCTTTGAATCCCCGCCTGAAAGCCAGGTTTACACAGAGCTCAGAAAGGGATGAGAGCTGAGATTTAATTCAACATGTCCCTCTTTCTTTCCTTCTGGGTCTCCTTGCCTCGCCTCTGGGGTGGGATGATATCTCACACACACCGCTTCAATGCTTTTGTAGAAACGCAATTCTCTGGTTGGCGCTACAGCTTGATGCTTCAATTTAAAAAGAGAGACGTGCTCTCGTTTCTATGTTGAAAGCGATGGCTTGGAAGGCCGCAGAATGATTTTTCATTACCTGCCAGGTGCAGCGGAGTCGAGTTGCGTCCCTGTGTGTCTCTACAGTTGATGTTCTCCAAGCAGCACAGTTTCTGGACCCGGGCCAGGCAGCCTTTTTTGGCGGCATCCAAAAGCGCAGCATCTCCTCTCAGCAAGTCCTGGATATCCGTGTCTCCCTCCTTCACCATGTCCAATGGCGTGTTTCCATCCCGATTCTTCTTGGTGGGGTCTGCTCCATGCTGAAAGAGATAAAGACATTGAGCACAGATCCACAGGGAAGCCCAAAGGCTGCCTTAGCACAGTTTCAAAACCTCATCTATGATCTTTCTGAACATTTCTGCATGAAATGATCATTACTCAATCATTCAATCCTCCCTTTTTTTTTTAGAGGATGAGAGATTTCACCAAACATAAATGCTTATATATATATATATATATATATATATATATATATATATATATATATATATATATATGTGTGTGTGTGTGTGTGTGCGTGTGTGTGTGTGTGTGTGTGTGTGTGCGTGCGTGCGTGTGTGTGTGTATATTTATAAATTTATATTTTATATCAAATTATATTTAAATTTGAATGTGACCAAATAAAGAAGTTTAAATTAGGAATGTTTACTTTTAAGAAAAGTCTTTTGATGAAGTTACATTTTTAGGCCACAAGTATTGAATTTAATAGTTGGGATCCATTAATATTTGAGTTCCCTGTACAGCAACAGATCAAAGAGAATTGATTTTAAATAGCCTGGAAATTTATTTTTCTCAACTGAATTTTTTCGAATCTGAATCGAATCAAATCTGAGACTTCAAATCAAATCCGAATAAGAATAAAATTGGATCAGGAAATCAATGGATCTGCTCTTACAGATTTAGATTCAGTGGATGAGAAAAGGACATTTCTTTACTGCGGTTTCTACCAAAGACTGCCTCAGCAGTTCCACTTCAAGAAACAGTGACATGTTTGTTTGAAGGCTACTGTGCATATTCTTTACAGCTCTGAAGCTGAACCTCTCAGTGACAGCAACCTGAGGTCCGATTAAAGCAGACGTTTAAAACCGACATCTGCTCAACAGCAATAAACCTGAAGCCCCTGCAGCAGTTCACACTGCATTTAAAAACTTTACAGAGTGATACAAACTATGAACAACTCCAGACTGTCAGACATCTATAGAAAAGGATATCTCTTGAATTAACAAGTATGTGGAGTGATGGTGGTCAGTGTGGAGCCAGCAGGAGTAGTGATGACAGTACCTTCAGAAGCAGTTTACAGATCTCGTATTTGCCCTTGGCTGCAGCCTCGTGCAGCGGAGTGAACTTCCACAGGTCAGCCACGTTGACGGACGCTCCGTGTCTGACCAGCAGCTCTGCCACTTCGTAATGGCCGTACGAGCAGGCGTTATGCAGCGGCACCAGACCTCTGCCAACAGACAGATTAGAGTTTATCTCCTGGTGCTGCTAAGTCATGAGCTGACTGTTAATGAAGTCCACTCCACAACGGAGGGAGAGTTTCTGATGAATATCAGCAAGAAGTCTCACCCTTTGTCTTTAGCGTGGACGTCAGCGCCGTGGTGCAGGAGATACTCAACCACAGCCACGCGGTTGTAGCCGGCGGCAAAGTGTAGCGGTGTGGAGTGACGGCCCTCCAGGTCTCGACAGTTCACATTCTGAGGGGAGCAAAGTTGCTGTACAAAACAAAATGATACATCATTAAACCGAATGACAGTTTTCTTAATGCGAATACGTAACTTTATTTTTTAAATGAGGGTTTAAATACATCCTAAAAATGATTTCATTTGATCTGCTTTTATAGGGTACCAGGCCAGAATTATGGCAAGCGTCAGTAGAGATTCTGATTAACTGCCTGACAAAAGTCTAATTGGTGCTCTGATCTAATTACTTAACGCATAATGAGGCTTTCAGATAATGAGGATCTGATCGCATCAAAAGGCATCCATCCATACAGATATTTTTATCATCTGAATGAAATATCTTCTAAATCATGATCTTCAGGCTTTTATCACCAGTCAAAAAATTTAAGGTTACGAAGCTTTTGATCTAAAGACTTGTGCATAAATGATTCAAACCACTTTTGCAGACTAACACAAATAGTATTTACATTAATAATTTATAACTGTAACCACATTAATTCTGATTAATAATAATTTAGCAATATAAATAATATATAAACTACATTTCAAAAAGATTTGTAATGTTTTTGAAAGGAGTCTCCTATGCTCACCAAGACTGCTATTAGATACAAAATACTGTAAAAATAAAAAATAAAAAGTAATATTGTGAAATATTACAATTTAAAATAGAGGTGTATTTTAACTGTTTTATATCTTAAAATGTAATTTAATCTTTAGTGTCACATGAACCTTCAGACATCATTCAAATGGAAAAGAACAGTATTTAATTTAAATAAAAATCTTTCGTAACATTTTAAACTGTGTTTACTGTGACTTTTTACCATTTTAATAAGCCATTCCTAAATAAAAGTATTCAGCATGTTTAATAAAAGTTCCTTCTCTCTCTCAAAAATAATAAAATAAAAATTACTGACCACAAATGTTTGAACGATAGTGTATAGTAAAAGTTAAAATAGTGTAGTTAAAAACAATAAGACCAAACTGTAATAGAAATCTATGTAGAAGGATACTGCGGTTTTTGTGCATGCTGGCTCAGCGTTTTTCTCTAACACACACACACACACACACTCGAAGGTTAGGTCTTCTTACATCTACCTTGTTCAAGGTCATGAGTATGAAACAAAACACATCTAAGAGCTGCGAGCTGCATCCCTGAAAAGTTTATTGTCTGGAATAAAGAAACTAAACTCATTTCAGGGTATTTTTGTTCCAGACAAAAGCCTATAAAAAAATGCAATATCCATAACAACAGATATATTTTCATCTCCATGTAACCTGGAGCTGCTTTGTAGCACTACACTATTGAAAACAGTTGTAAAGGTAATTACAAAGCATGTAAAATGAATTAAAGTTTCTTACAAAAAAAAATAAAAAAAATAATGAACAAACAGTTTCATGTTATATCTCAGCTTCACCAAATCACCACATATTTCTAAGGTTCCCTCACCTCGAAAACCATTTTTAACACTTGGTTGACTGTTGAACAACTATCCTGTCCTTTCTAACTGAAACCAAATGAAGACACCTCTCACCTTCACAGTGTCCAGGTCTCCTGCTTTGGCTGCTTCTAAGAGTCTATAATCCACATCTGAGTTCCTCACTGGAATGTTTTCTAACAGACACAAGCATAAATAAACGTGAATTTCCATAAGTATTAATGCATAAAACACAGAACTTCAAAGCCCAAATAAACAATCCCAAACCCCAGATTCAGTCTGTACCATTTAGGATCTGCTGTACAGCTTCATTGCCCATCTGTGCAGCAGTGAAGCCCTGCAGGGAGACGATGGCGGGGTCGGCTCCATAACTCAAAAGTAGCCTGCATGTCTGCAAGTGTCCAGCCAGAGCCGCCCGGTGTAATGCAGTCTGACCCAGCGTGTCAACAGCATTCATCTATAAACAAACACAAAAAAGGATGGAAAGAGAGTGAGCAGACTGGAATCTCCTCCTCCTCACTGATCAGTGAAGAGCATATCTAAACGCAGCCCACAGAGCAAGACTTGGCCTCTTTTCAAATGAACACAAATATGAATTAATCAGACAAGCCCCTGGGAAACTTCTACACTCCTTCAAAGGCGATCAACACTGTACAGTGTCTCAAACGTGTTACTTTTGAAAACTCAAAACTCTCAGCAAAATCATGCTTTATTGGAAGTGCGAAATTTATGTATTGTAGTTCTCCATATCAAACACAAAATGACTTTTGTTCACACTGCAACCAATTCTGATTTGTTTCTAAATAAATGTTTAAATAAATGGGATAATATTGCATGAAAATTCATTTTAACCTGTTAACTGTCACTCACGTTTTTGAAGATAGACATGAATGTGCATGATACAAACCTAAATTTTTATAATTCATGACTGAAAACATTTTTTTACATGATTTTGATGTACCATTTACATGGTAATGCAATGTCTGATTTTAAAATGGGTTTTGAAGGATGAATTTTGAGATTTTATGTTTTCAAGTGATATATAACTTCTGATGATTTCTAAAAAGTGATAGAGAAAAAGGCAACGAGGAAGTATTTTTTTTTAAACAAAGGTCAAAGCTCCTTTTGTAATGTAGATTTCTGAGGGTGCACTCTTGTCATAAATTCATCTATTACTTTTGCTACATAATGTTTAACAAAAAATATTGGTAAAATATATATTTGGGAGTCTTAGACCTTTCCAACGATATATAGTTTGTCAAGATTAGATTAGATTTGATTGTAATATAGTATAGTCAACGTAGGCGTTAAGAAAAAGCAAAAAGTTACAAATATTTTTCACATTTTACATAGCCTTGCATTTTGTCCTCTGCATGTTCACATCCTAAAATAAATATATATATATAGTATCAGTTTACACAAAAAATATTAAGCAGCATAACTGTTTCCAACATTTCAACATAGATAATAAGAATGAATCTTGAGCAGTAAATCAGCATATTAAAATTATTTCTCAAGGATCATGTGACACTGGAGACTGGATTAATGAAATCCAGCTTTGTATAACAGGAATAAATGACATTTTAAAATACATTAAAATAGAAAACAATTACGTATTTTCCGGACTATAAGACGCACTTTTTTCATAGTTTGGCTAGCCCTGCGACTTGCGACTTGTTTATCAAAATTAATTTGACATGAACCAAGAGAAAACATTACCATCTACAGCCGTGAGAGGGCGTTTATGTTGTTCATTTCTCCTGTAGTCTACATTGAAAACAGAGCGCCCTCTCGCGGATGTAGACGGTAATGTTTTCTCTTGGTTCTTGAGTCTAAATAAATGCGACTTATAGTCCAGTGCGACTTATATATGTTTTTTTTTCCGCGTCATGACGTATTTTTGGACTGATGCGACTTATAGTCCAAAAAATACGGTATATTAAATTGCAATAACATTTCAAAATCTTGAGCAAATAAATGCAGCCATGGTAAGCTTAAGAGACTTCTTTTAAAAAATCTTGCAAATGCTAGAGACTAGGGGTAACTGAGAAGCTGCGCAAATCCACGTTCATTTTCGGGGTTTATTTGAGCATCTTCTCAGTTAACAATGGCTCTGTGTAGTAACAGCTGCTCTATGTGAAAATCATGCACCTGATGGAATTTACCGCTGATTAGAGAACCGGCTTTACTGACGAGATGCACATTAACAATCGGCCGATCGTGATCGGAGCACCCCTACTACAGACCCCAAACTTTTGAACAGTAGCGTACAAAGCAGATGAAAAGTGAATTTCGGGCTGTCCAGTCCAACAAACTACTAAAGAGATTTCAGTCTTACAGTCTATACCAAAAACACATTTTCCTGCCTGTATAAACAAAGCTACACATATCAATCTAAATCTTGAGCTAATAAGCAGCTCCAACCATCAGCTGATTTCCTCAGTTACCGTGTTTGCTTTAGACAGCTTTATTCTTCATGCTTCCTGCTCTTCTTATTAACTCAATGCTTCCGCACTATCTGTCTACTGGTTCACACATGGTCTGCAAACACACGCTAGCTACAATAGCCTCTTGTCTTTGAACCTCCAGCCTGACTATTTATTCAGTCCATTAATGTCACTTAATGTCTGGCCGCTGCAGTTTGGCAATGAGCTGGGTCGCAACACCAGTTAACGATCGGATGCGTTTCAGAGGGGTTGCACTGGTTGCACTGCAACAGATGGATGCTGATGACTGAATGATGCAATTCGGGTTATGGAGGGTCAGCCTCCGTTTACTTATCATGCAGAAGAGCTGAGGAAGGAAGGTCAGCTTTGAAAATCAAGCTGCTCCAGGCAGAATTAAAGAGCCAAACAGCATCAATGAAGAGGAACTCTGGATAATAAAATCTTGCGTGAAAGTAGGACACAGAAGTTTGATGAACGGAGAGGCCCTGTAGCTAGATTTACAGGTTACAGGTGTATCGGCTCCCCTGGTCTCTCTGCTGAAGAATAGCTGATCAGCCTTGATGCTCTCAGCCAAGATGGTAGATGAATGCCTGATCAGTTAGTCAATGCTTATCTGATTTGGCTCTCTGAAAGAGCTCCATTGATTTGGGAGTCTTTTACCCCTCTCTGCTCTGGAGAGGTAATGACATGAATGACGTAGCTAGTAAACGTCCTCCGGTTTCTCTGACACAGTCCAACTGTGAGACCGAGGCAGCAGACTGTTTATCTATCCACTTTCACTAGAAAACTTTCACTAAACACTACCATTAAATTTCAGAAATATTTTTGTAAAGTAGTACAGAAAAAGAATCACAGAGTTTTAAATAGGACAGATTTAAAAAAGGACAGATACAAATAAATGCAGTAAAAAAAAAAAAAAAATCTGAAAACTGGATTGAAAACAGTTGTGTTACTTTATATTTTTGTGGAAACCATGATATATATATATATATATATATATATATATATATATATATATATATATATATATATATATACATACATATTTTTTTTATCATTCTTTTATAAATAGAAAGTTCAAAAGCACAGTATTTATTTGTAAAATAAATCATTTGTAACGTTATGAATGTATTTATGGTCACTTCTGTTCAATTTAACTCATCCTTGCTGAATAAAAAAAATTATCTTACGCAACACAAACTTTTAAACGGTAGCATATATTTAGAATACACTAAAATAGCAGTATCTATTTAAATAAGGTCATTTCAGACAGCAACAGAAAAACAAATAAGAATCAAAATTGTTTTAGGCAATGCAATACAAAAAGAGCTTAGAACTTATTTCATATATTTCATCTAGTAACTCTGCTGTCTGCATGATCTCTTCTAAACCAATAGTTTCGATTTAGTGTGAGGGATGTCAAATGTGCCATGTCTGTGTAAAAAAAAAATAATGTAGAAGGCATCTTTCCATTCAACACACAGAAGAACCATACTATTAGTCATGGGAAACAATAAATTGTGTAATTTATGTTTTCATTCTTGTACATATGGGGGAAAAAAAACATGAATCGCCTGCCAAGTTTGCTCTGATGTATTGAAATTGATGCATTTTTTTGATGCAGGTCCGTGGAAGAATGCAAATGTTCAGAATAAGTTCATGATTCCCAACTTTAGTGATCAGATTTCAAGTGAGAGACCAATCTGCTAAAGTATCTTTGTGAATGGAGTGATAAATGCTTGGCAGTTAATTGGGAAGATGTTAGCATATAAACACTTCCATAGTGATGATGAGCTCTTCCATCTCAAAGCCAATTATCTGAACCACTGATATGCAGACAAATTACTCTGACAAAAAAATTAATAAATAAAATAAAAGAAGTAGATTGCAATGGGTTCATTCTTCATTCTTCTCTTACAGCAGGAACTTGATGACTCGTATTGCACAGAACAGTAGATGTGACAGAAATGCTGCTCCACTGAACTGATTTTTCTCGGCTCAGGTGAGAACAGACCAAAAAAGATGCTGTGGTTCTGTAAAGAGGCCATACTCTACACTTGTAGTGTTTTGTTTTTTCCCCAGAAGACTACTTATGTCAGTGAATGGCTCTTGCCCCAAAACAATCATAATCTATTTTTAAATGCCAATTTCCTCCCTCTCTCTGACCTGAGTTGTTGTTATATGGCAAGAGAATATCTCCAAAAATATCTTCTTTCTTCCCACAAAAAAAAAAAAACAGCTTTCAGGTTTGTGGGTGTATGAGGGTGAATAAATGTTGAATATTTTTTGGAGAACTATCCCTTTAAGGCAGACTATACTGTGAGAGCCAGATGGTGATGTGAGGTGTCAGGTGTGTAAATGTGTGTGTGTGTGTGTGTGTGTCATGGCTCTGTAGGCACATGCAGGTATGTGGCATCTGCTGACGCAGGAGCAGCTGTGTACCTTCGCCCCGTGTTTCTGCAGAACCTCCATGATGTCGTTGTGCGCCCGTTCTGCTGCCACATGGAGAGCCGTCATGAAGCTGCACAGGGAAGAAGGACAAGATAACAGAGGAGATAATAAGTAAGCCAGACAGCCCTAAGCATCAATCTTAAGGGGATAAACATTTGACATTTGATAAAAACATGCCAGGCACATTCACTCACTCTTTGTTCTTCTCATTGACATTGGCTCCTTTCCGTAGCAGCAGTTCAGTGACCTGTTTTCGTTTTGGGTGAGGCGAGGCGACAGCACAGTGCTGAAACACAGGATAGAGGCCTGGTAAGTTCACAGTTCACCACAAATTCTGTCTTTTTGGTAACATGTTGGCACCATTTGGGTCACCATTAACTTTCTTTGCATAGAACATAGTAGTTTGAACATCCTGCTTAAAAATCTCTTATTGGGGTCTTAGGAAGAAAAAAAAAAACATAGGTTTGGAATGACTGGACTGTGTCTTTAACATCTGCACTTCAAACTGATATCTCAGCTGGTGAGCTTAGAAGCGAATCAGGAGGGGCTCACCAGTGCAGTCTCATGCGTCTGTGGGTGCTTAAAGTTGATGATCTCCAAAGCAAGGGTCTTCTTCACCTTGGTCATGTCTGCTTCCCGTGCCGCCTGAAGAAGAGAGTTGCCCTTAAACTCGTCTGCACCGGAGGAGAAAAGAACATTTCGATAGGTGATGCAAGACGCTCTGACAGAAGCCAGTGGTAGACATAATTCATCAAGACAAAGCATGATCAAAAGTTATTGAGGCTCCACAGCTACAATGCAATCTGGCTTTATGGCAGAAAGAATATGAGTTGGGATATCTAAAATGTATGACTGAATCGTTTGTCATCGTTATAACATTTGTTTGTTCTACTTTGCATCGTAAAATACTCGCAGCACAAGCTCAGACACAAATACCACATAAAGGAAAGTCTTTAAACAACAAATTGTGTATAGTTGCAGTCAAAACTGCATCACTCCACCCCACACTGGGAGAAGCCAGATGGAGAATTCACAGGCAAAATATATAACAACATCGCCTGCCAACCTCATCAGCAGACTGGAGCTCAGCCTCCACTGCGCTGGAATAATGCAGAATGAAAATATTGTGTTTAAAGGCATCTTTCTCTAAACCTTGATGTGTCTGTCTCAGTGCCAGTGAGAATGTAGCAGGAGCAATCACAGCCAAGTTGTGTTTAGCTCACTTATACTTGCAAGGTGAACGAGTTTTGAGAGGATGAGTTTTGTGGGCTTTGATTCCACTTATGCTGAGCAACAGTGAAAGATCCTGGTCTGATGTCTTTCATTTACTCTTAAGCCACAAGTCTTTTTTATAAAAGGGGGGCAGCTGTGGCCTTATGGTTAGAGAGTTGGACTTGTAACCCGAAATTCGCAGGGTCGAGTCTCAGTGCCGGGAGGATATATATTTAGAAGTGCTGGGCAGGATATATATTTAGTAGTGCTGGGCAATTATAAAAATTTTTAATCACGATGATCACACGATTAATCACACGATTGTCTGCAATTAAATACAATTAACTGCATTATGCACATATCTACCATATTGACCCGAATATAAGACAACCCTGATTATTAGACAGCCCCCTTTTTTCAGATGTACCTTTTGGAAAAAGGCTTTTTTGTTTTTTTGTTCTCACTGTAAAACACATTTTTTCTTAAATTATTTTCAAATTGCATATTTTTCCTATTTTAACTTTTGTCTTGAAAGTATGGTAAATACTGGTAAAATATACCAACAATAATCACATTTTAAAATATACACTTTTTGATATACCATAAAAATAACAGGTAGCCCATTTGAATTATATAACATTTAGTCCATCCATCTAGCCTATCAAAATATTATTAACAGTAGAAGTGAAATCTTATGTGGTCTTCAAATCTGGGTCCTGTCTTATGTTTAAAAAAGTTTGGTTACACCAGGCTAATGACAGTAATGATTCGTGCCGTGTAAGCATTTCCTTTATCTTTTGTTTTCACTTGCGATCTTTACAACACACATTACATTACGCATTTCATGGCACACTCGGTTTATGCGTTTTTGACAACACCTATTGTTGTGGGTGTATTATTAACATGTCAAAGTCTAGACCCTGAATATAAGACGGCCGCATTTTTTTCTGATGTATTTCTTATACCCGGGACAATACAGTAATAATGCAATCAAAAGTAGTATATTGTGAACTGCTTTATGAACAAAAGTGCAATAAAATTTGGTTTGCAAACACTTGAAACAAATAAAGTGTTTTTTATAGCAGCATAGTCCATTTACATAGTAGCAGTTAAAATACTTCTTGTAAATCTTAACTTATAACATGAATGTAATTAAATTAAATATAAAAACAAGCTATTGTGGGTAAAACAAACCCATGATTTGTCTGTATGTGTATTCAGAGCTGGTGAGCAATGGACATTCATAATAATAAAAAAAACTGAGTAAACACGAGATAAAATAATTATCAGCGTTAATCAATTAATGCGTTCACGCGATAATACCTTACCTTGCCCAGCCCTAATATTTAGTAACAGCCTTTAGCAATATAAATATATTTCGATAGATTAATTTCAGTACTTTAACAATCTTAATTCGAGTTAGTTGCTGTGGCAATATTTCTAATTTGGCTTTTGGAGTATTTGATCTAATATTTATATTTGATCTTAACTATATTTCATTAACAATAAAAAAAAAAGAATTTTAGTTAATAACTACACTGTTTACTTTGCTTGCATAATGTTTTTTTATAATTATGAAATTGATACTTTCATTAAGTAGGGACACATTTAATTAATCAAGACATGTATAATCTTTCAAAAGATAACTAATTGCAGTATCCACAATTTAAGCAAAAAATATATATATTTTCAGCTGTGATAAGAAATGATTATATTAAAATGATTTCTGAAGGATCATGTGACACTTGATGTGACAGTGGAGTAATGACTGCTGAAAATTCAATAAACTAAAATAAAATAAAAAATTCAAAAAATACAATTTTAAAATCTATTAAATTGAAAACAGTTCTTTTAAATGTTAATATTATTGCACAGCATTACTGGTTTTGACTGGTTCTACCTGATTTTTGAGGACAAATACAGGATAAATACAGATTATAGTGTTGGCAAATATAAGAATATTCTTTCAAAAATATTTTAAATCTAACTGACCCCAAACTTTTGACCAGAAGTCTAATTAAAGATGGGAAGAAGGTAAACTCACATGTGAGCCTCTCTTTGAGTTCTGGTGTCGGGGCCATGTCCACCGCGCTCTTCCCGTGGCAGTTGACCAGCGTGGGATCGGCTCCGTGACTCAGCAGAAGGGAACACACCTCCACACGATTCTTGGAGGCGGCCTCATGCAAAGGGGTGAACTGCCAGAGGTCCATGGCATTAACACACGCCCCATGCTACAGAAAAACATTCAGGGGTGAGATCACACGGAAAGGACTCTGATGGGCAAGATTCATTTTCAGATACACTGAGAACATTATGCAGTTCCACTTGAGCAGTTAGAGCGGTTTTAGCATAGATTATGAATTTCTATCTGTTAGGGAGTCTGCCATGCCCCAGATCAGAGTTAATAGTACTGAGGGGAAAAGGATATTGAACACATTTTTAGAAAATGACTGACACATAAACTTACACTCAGAGGCAGGGGGTAAACAGTACCCCTAAAAATGATTTTCTTAATGCTTTCAAATTTGATACACAAGATGTATGAACCAATTTGACTGCTTTTTTAGAGCTTGACAGCCCTGGTCACCATCCACTTTAACGATGGAAAATTATTTTCTTCGTTTAAGCTGCAAGTTGCAACGTCAGGTGTTCACAATGGATCTGTGATAACAGGAGGATTCTTAACTGTCTTGCTGGCACTGCACAGCACATTTAATCAAATATAATAATCTTCAGGAGATCTGGGGAGCTACTGCTTCTTTTTTATTTTTATTTTTTTTGGGGGGTGGGGGGTTGTGGTTAGATTCCCCGGGAACACATGACAGGTAAAAATGGATAGCCTGAATGCTCTTTAAGTCGCTTTGGATAAAAGCGTCTGCTAAATGCATACATTTTAATTTAATGATATTGTCAGTAGTTCTCCTGAGGATAAGAATACTCTACTGTGTATCAAATGCCAAACATAGTTGTAGAGACAGATTGGCCACTCCGCAGGGCTCTGTTGATACAGTGAGCATGGGAGAGCACACCGTGAACACAGTGTTCCACATAACAGCTTTGTAAGTAAAGGAAGCTGGGCTTAAAGCCCATACACTATGGAACTGCAGGATCAAGGGAGAGCTTGTGTCTGCACTAAGACAGAATTCAATCTGACAAGATATGCAGAATGAAACTGTATATGCAGAAATGTAGGACGTACATTTAATTAGTCACTTTCTTATTGGGCTCTGAGATAAAGTAACCCAAGCAGACAATAGACAGTGAATGTCATTGGTGAGCTTTTTTATTAATAACTCAAACTACAAATCAGTACAGCTTTAGCGTCATCTGTTAGTAGTTCCACTAGGAAGAAAATGAAGTGCGTCTGGAAGTTTAGTGCGGAGCTAAGAGATAGTTCTCCACAAAGTTTATTTCTTCTTTGTGTGCACAGCTAAAATTAATTTTAAATGTTTCCATCTTGTTTCCATATCGTTGCTGCTGGGTGAAGTTAGTCACCAACTGAAGATATTAACAACAATAATGTATGCTTGTGTACCATGATCGCAATGGTACTAAATTACAGCTATGTGTTCGAATCCCGCTCAGAGCAAGGAGGTGTATATAATGCTGATTTTTGTAATTATATAGTTAATCCCAGAAATATTTCAATGCCTTGTAACTGCTTAGTATGACTGTAAATGTTTATTGTTATTATAATTATTTTGTGTACTGTTATTTACAATTCTTGCATGTATACTTTTTAAAACCACATATATGCTTGCATCTACAGTGGAGAATAAATGTGAAAAAAGACAGAAACCAAAGTCACTGGGACCAAATGACTAGCAACTGGTTAGGATAGAACTTAGATTAAAATGTTGCTTTATTACATTGTGCCTGGTTAAGACAAGCTGTTTAACTGGAAACAGTTTTGTTTGTCTTCCACACACTATAACATACATGCATAACCATTCAGGTTTTGTCCTTACCTTTAGCAGTAGCTCTGTAACCTCATAGTGTCCATATGAGCAGGCGTTGTGTAGAGGAACAAGACCACTGGGGGGAAAACCAAACATAAATAAAACAATCACTTATGCCTAAAATATGATTTTCCTTCAAGTATTATATGGACAAAGGAAGGCTAATGAACAAAAGCTTTTACCAGAGTGAATTTTTTTTTTTAAATAGCTCATAGAGACCATATTTATTTCAATGTAGAAAACAAAACAAAAAAACAAACAGGAAAGCAAGCAGACCTACCCTTTATCTTTAGCATGAACATCAGCGCCATGTTGCAGTAACAGCTGAACTATTCTGACTCGGTTGTATCCGGCTGCCAGGTGCAATGGAGTAGACTGCAAGAAAGAAAAGAGGAAACACAGTTATGACAAAACTAAGATATACACTATTGCTCAAAGGTTTGGGTCAGTAAGATTTTTATTTGTTACTTTTATAAAAGGAATTAATTACATTTACTGAAAGCAATTATTTTATATAGTAATAATATTTCACAATATTACTGTTTTATTATAAATATGGTCAAATAAATGCAGGCCTAGTGACCATAAATCAATTTTATAATTTTATTAAGAACATAAAAAAAAATCTTACTGATCTCAAACTTTTGAATGTTTATATAAACCGAAAACGCCACAACAAAGCACCCCTCTGTAAAACAGTGCCAATAACCACATTTTTCTTCTTTAGAAATAATAAGGACATTTTTTTTTTCTGAAATTGGGCTGCCTAGGGACCAAGGGAGGTCTTGGTTTGTGAGTAAAAATTCATACTGGGTTTCATCTCCTCTAGAAAGATCAAGGCTCATGACTGAACTTTGCCTTAAAGAAGTCACACTTCATTGCAGCTCTGTGGCTTGTAAACCTGCCTGACAATCCAACCATTTGGAAGTCTTACCGTTTTACTGAGAATGATCCTGAGTTTAAGAGTTGATATACATAATAATTAATGTATTCAACATCATATATCTATGTACCGTAGCACACAGTGGGGTATAACAACAGCTCCCTCAGCACAGCGTAATCATTGTAAAAACTCATATCACCTGTATTGTAATGACTGTTTGAGGATCGTATTTGTTACAAGAGCTAATTAAAGACAGCGACTGATATTTGTTTCAAGCCAACAAAAATGAACGAGAAGAGAATTTAATAAAATAAAATTAAAAGGAAGTCTGATGGCACAAATATTAAGCAGTTCAAATAAGCAGCTAATCAAATACTTAACTTACAGACATCAAGTAATTCATGCATTCTGCATTCAATAACAAAACACCAACAAAAAGAAAATCGACAAGTCAATCGAAAACAATCAAACAAAATGAGAATCGAAAATCAAATTCCCTTAAAATTCTCCAATGAAATGCGACAAGGCACATGGTCAAAACCATCGCAGCAATGTATTGATGTGTAAAAAGTGCAATGCGCAAACTCCATGCGTTCCCGCACAGTCTCTTGCGTTAAGCACAAATCATTCACCATACAGCTGAAAATAAAAAAAAAAACAATGAAAAATCATTCTAAATGAAACTGGAAAACTAAATTGTGTGCTTCAATTGCAAAATAATGATAACAATATGCACTGACGAGCTTTCCTAGGCATGCACATCAGGGTGTTGGAGGTTGTAAAAGACAAGAAACAAACGAGTGAAAGTGTGAGCGGCGGGGTGGAAAGCTGAAGTGGTAGAGGAGGTATTTTTAAGATGACTTATCAAGCAGGTGGTACACTACACATCCTCTTTACGGCAGAGTTTTCACACCAGGTTTTACCCTCTTAATACCATCACCCCAATCCACTGCATTCACAAAGCTGCAGTGTGTGAACAAAGAACCAAAATGTGCATACTGTGACAAAGAAAAAAAAAAAACAATGTAAAAAATGTAAAGAAAAAAATAAACCGAAATTAAAATCAGTGCAATCAAGCTCAGAAAAAAAAAAACAAACACACAAACAAAAAAACTTACCAGCATTTTTTGCGATGTCAACTGATAGACAATGTCGGCAGAATGAGGAGTAAAACAAAAGAGAACAAAAACAAAAACAAATAGTGACAAAATGATAGCAATATGTAATTCTGACACACCCTGCAACAACTCCTTGTCTTTTGTCCTGTACCTTTACCTGGGTCATTGGTACCATCTCAGTGTTCAAAGTGAAGCACCACAACGGCAGCACCGCATTGTGACGGAGACTGAAATTACATGATTTCAACACAAAGAAGATAGGCGACCAGAGCAAGCAGTCCATCATTCTTTTAACTCTCCAGGGAGTTTGGACTGACTTGACAGAAGAGTTGATACTGATTTAGTGGCACTAAACCAAAACTCATTTCAGACAGCTGTGACGAGAAATCGCACCTGTGCTGCTGGTTTACATGATTCATCCAGTGGAAGAAAACTGGTGTGTTGATGTGTGTTTAAATTGTCTAATGAATTTGTATTATCAGTACAAAAAAAAAAAAAGGCTTTGTTCACTGGAACAAACCAGCAGAGATAAAAGGCAATTTTTCTTCACTGAAAAATTTGAATATAAATAAAACGTTTTGTCTCCAACTTTGTTAATATGAATGGTTGCTGGTGATGACCATTAAATATGCAATGCTTACCATCTGTTAACCAAAGTAACACTTCTGTAAACTAAACCATGATAAGCTGCAATGAAAAAGTGTATTTCCCTAATAACATACATTTAAATAATGATAAACATGAACACTCCAACCATAAAGTCTCCTTTAAATGGGGATTACTTGCTGAATCAAATCTGAACAAAAACAGTTCGTAATCAACAAAATATTACATTCTCAATCTTGTTTGGAACCACAGATCTATTACAGTATCAAGGTCATCTTCAGACTAAAATGAATTAATCTGACATCATATCAACATTTTAACTACTTCCCAAAGAGCACTACATTTAACAGTACTAGTAAATTCAAGATAACCCAGAACTGACCCTTGGGGAACACCTAGTTATTTTACCTTGTGGGAAATATTCATTTGAGAATTTTCTAAGCAACCGTAATCGTATGTAACATATCAGGAGGCTGGATCACCACTTTCGCCCCCCGCATACCCCCCACAATCTGTCAGTCTTACCCAAAGAATATTGGAAAGACACACACATACATACATACATACATACATACATACATACATACATACATATATATATATATATATATATATATATATATATATACACATACACACATATACATATATATATATATATATATAAGACAAAATATAATGGCAGCTTAACCGTAGGCTATTAAAT
The DNA here is from genome assembly GCF_003368295.1 of Carassius auratus. Taxonomy (NCBI): domain Eukaryota; kingdom Metazoa; phylum Chordata; class Actinopteri; order Cypriniformes; family Cyprinidae; genus Carassius; species Carassius auratus. Next base: position 12,299,491 of record NC_039288.1, on the reverse strand, counting down.
CTGCTTCTTGCACAGATCTTCAATCAATTTCTTTATGAGCCCGACACACCAGCAGAATTGCCGTCACACTCGATAGCTGTTCCTATTGAATCATTTAAGATGAATGTGTTGCCTAAAGATGTACAGCTGGAAATATTACACCCTACATACTCCAGATCGCAACATCCTGACACTGTTTAAAATGGGTGGAATGCTAAAATGAGTTTAGCTTTGTTTTAGGGGAATAGAATTCACAAATAATGAAACTCAGAGTACACTCAGTACATTTGGCTCTGTCACATAAAATCTTTCTGTTCCTGGCAGAAACAGCAGACAGGTGAACTAGAGTGAAGATCTGTGCCGATTCAGATGGCTTCTAACAGAAAGCAACAGTAAAGCTATGCAGCAGGGTTGACCTTTTGCCAAAAGGCCCTAAAGCGTGAGAGTGAGATCGGCAGTTCAGGTCACTCAAATGGGTTGTTCTGCCCATTCAAGCATGGGCTGCCAATAAGACAAATCATTGCACACTGAAGTCTTGTCTGCAACAACACTGAGCTACTTTTTTTTTTTTTTTTAAGATTAAAAAAATATATAAAACTACTTTGTCATATTCCATTTACATATACAGAGACAAGTCTATGAAATATACTTTATCATTACACACTTAATGATAAAATAACACTTAAATAACACACTTCATGACGGTTTCTGATGAGTAAAGGAACAGTGTGAACTTTTGAGTAAATACAAGCAAAAAAATAAAATAATATATCTTCTATGCTTCACACAGATGGAATCTGTGCTGCTGGTCCGGTCTTAATCAATATAAGAAAAAAAGACCAAAGTAAATAAAATCCTATTTAAAGGACTAAATAACCTTGAAGGTTTTGAATGACTAATGCAGGACTCAACATACAGCCTAATAAATGAACAAACTTTGAAATTTCGATTTTGAAATAAAAAAGGTTTACACAAAAATGTATTTATACAATATAAACCATTTTTAACACTATTTATAATAAGGAATGTTTCTTTGGCACCAAATCAGCATAGAATGATTTCTAAAGGATCATGTGAAAGATGAAAACTCAGCTTTGTTATCACAGTAATAGATTACATTTTAAAATATATTACAATAAAAAAAAAAAACAGTTATTTAAAATTGTGATACAGTTTTTACTGTATTTTTACTCAAATAAATGCAGCCTTAGTAAGAGACTTTAATCTCAGTCGACATCACGCATCCTGAAATATAATTTAGGAATATTCATTTTACACAATTTTTAGTGCCAAGGAAACAACTAAAGCTCCTTGTTTTTCCTCAGAGTAGAAATCTCCTTTTGTCCATGTCTTTCCCTTGTCTTGCCATGGAGGAATGGTGACCTGTAACCATGCCAACAGTGAGTCCTTCTCCACAGCTGTTACCATGACTGCGATACAGGCTACAACTAGCGTGAAATCTGCGCAGCAGAGCATTTGAAAACAATGTGTTGCTTGGCTAAGTAACCCTTTAGTGCACCTCAGTTGCAGATTTACACATGAGAGTGTACAGAAGAGGGTCTCTTTCGTCCCTGTGCAATAAAAGCAAACACCTGGTCCAGAAAGGCGTCATACTAGCTGCAAACAAACAGCAGGAAGGGGCTACTGAGCACACTAATGCCAGTTATATGCTGAGTGGATCAATAAGACACTACCCCCTCTACCAGGCCTGCATAACGGGGAAAAATACAGCTCGCCGACACCTATAAGGGCTTCTATTGGGCTCTTTAATAAAGGAGCTCAAATCCTAAAGGGAGACAATGCCTGGTTCCTCCGTCCTAATCACAACACTAACCCCCCATTAAAGACAGTCCCAGTAGAACGCAGAAGCCATTAATGCTAGCATGTCTGATGGGATGCTATTTCAAATCAAGTGCCATCAAGGGCTCAAGTTTTCCCAGGAGTCTATTACTGGAAAGCAGAGACAAATAGTCATGTGTGATAATTAACTGCGATGAAGTCTGTGTGTACGAGAGAGAGAAAAAAATCTAATAAAGGCAGATGGGAAACACTACAAGCATTTCACATTCGTTTTTTCAATCCACCTACGTTTCTATGGGGGCGCATAATTTTGCAATGAGGGCCAAGAACAGACGCTTGGATAGACAAAATATTTGTTTATCTTCAGAAATATGGAACTGAAACCAAAAAAAGCTGCTACTGATTTAACATTCTCACAGGCAACCACTGTACAGATTTCACGCTGCTTGTTTTATCTCAGCCTGCGCAGAGAGGCTGCCTCAACTTGATACCTTATCAAAGATGGCAACAGACACATTCTGCTCGGTTCGTTTTTTAGTCTAACGGGGGGAAAAACAAAATAGCACTTCAGGTGACAGCAAGCTTCACCTGAAAAAAAAAAATGAAGACAACACTATCAAGACATTTTTGCATACACTACATAATAGCTTATGAATAATGTACATATAATAGTTATTATTATGTATACTTCCTTGTCTGAGATCAGTAAGATTTTTTTTCAGCAAGGGCACAATAAATTGATCAAAAGTGACAGTAAAGACATTTATAATGTTGCAATAAAATTCAATTTCAAATAAATGCACTTTACTGTATTACTGGGTTTCAATTTAATTTAATTACTAATTCCACGTGTTGCTCATTGTTTTTTTGAATCTCCAACCAACCACAAAGCTAGAGAGCTGTCTTGAGGAACCCTGGATCCAGAGCGCAGAGAATTGGTCGAAAGTAAATCTGTCTGTGCTTATTCCTTCGCAAGCCTCTTCCCACAGCACTCTCCTCCAGTACACATAATCTTTAAGCTAAAGCATGCAATATGTTAAAGCAAATGTTATATAAACAGCTATGTTTCACAATCACACCCAGAGTAATGATAAGGCATTCAATGGAATAATGACTTCCAATGTGCTGACTTGGAAGCTACTTACTGTGCTGTTTAGGGTTGGGGTCCGAGAACCGGTTCTGTTTTTTTAAAAGCCATTTCCGGTAAAGGATGTCACAAACCAAATAACAGAAACTGTGCTGCCTCTTTAATTACTGAGCACATTGTTTCAAATGACGCACACTCCACAAACGCACCGCACCGTGTCGCGTCTTAAACTGCCAAACACATTGTGCCATTGATAACTGTGCACGTCATTTTGTCTGACTGTACATGTACCGCCAGCATGCAGCACCTGCCGCCACTAAATTACATTATATTTGTTCCATATTGTCATTAATATATGTACTGACTTCAACTTGGACCACTAAATAAATAGATTGCTATTGTTATGTAAGCATGAGTGTTACATTATTTAGTGTACAGGTCATTTCAAGAGTGATAAAGTGATAGAAATTATTTATTTTCATGCGTTTAAATGTTTAAAAATGTGGAAACCACTCAGTTCATCATAACATCTCCTCACTGCATTATTTTTTGTAAAATAAGGGCTTTATGGAGTGTGTATATACATTTTAGATTTCATTCATTTAGGTAAATGAACGTGTCTTAGCCCTCAAGGGACCAGCTTATTCCTGCTTGAAAAGCAAAATGTAATTGATAGTGTAAAAAACATCAACTTTGAAGCACATGCTGATTGATGGACTAACATTACTCAACATAGCTTACTACCTTCCAGCAACACTACATTCAGTGGAGATAAAATAGTAAAAAAAAAAAGAAAAAACATTAATAATTCATTTAAATGGGACAAAAATTGGAACTGAAAAATGATACCCAACCTTACTTATGAAGATCCGTATACTGTAAAATATGTTGAATTTTGACATTGCCAACCTTTAAATTAAGTTGACATTAAGTAATAAACAACATTGAGCATTTGAGTTGTTGAATAGTGCATTTATTTGTATCAATATTTTTTAAATAGTTGTTTAATGATTTTAATGGAACCGGAACTGGAACCATTAGGCGAAACCAGAAAATTTCGAACGATTCCCAACCCTAGTGCTGTTTAGCATAAAAGACATCTGGTTATAAAATATGGCTTGTTAATGCCAACAAAAGAATTCTGTCATCATTTACCAACCTCAATGCAAACCTTTACGACTTCCTTTTTTTCTGTGAAACATATAATAAAATATTTTGAAGAACTTAAGTTAGTGGTGTCCAAAATAACTCTGGTTTCTAATGACTTTCCACAAAAAAAAAAAAAAAAAAAATGTTGTTGCAAAGAAAAAAAAGTCAGGTTTAAAACAAATTTTTTTTTTCGTGTGAACCATCGATTTATTCCCAGTTACCAATTCCTCTAAAAGAAAATGCTGTGGAATTGTATGGGTCATCTGTGGAAAGAAAATCAGATAAATACAAAATAACAGCACATCTAAGGAAAGAAACAAGCTTACTGCACAAGTTTAGTCTCATGGTTAAAAGTTCAGACGGGTTAAGTGGAACTGACTAGTGTATATTTAACATACAACAGAGCCCAGCTCAAAACTAATTTGAGTAAAAAGCAGCAGCAAGAAAGAGTAAAAACGTGGAAAGTAAATGAAAAAGTCAATTGTTCACCATGGAACAACTGTGACATGATTGATGGGATCTGCGGTAGGCGTACGGTAAGTGATTGTTTTTCCCTTAGCCCCTGTAGAAGGCATCTTGATAATGTGCTCCAGTGTGCTGTGTTAATAACGTCCTGCACTTCAGAGAGCACCATCATTTTCAAACCCGGGCCGTGAAAAATCTCACACTCTGGAGTATGCTTCCTATTCTGTCTCACACGCATGGCTTTCAATCAGTGTTCAGAGACATTCTCTAAAGCTAGCATGGCACTGATAAATTCTTTTCCACTTCAAGAAAAACAGTGAGGGCAAGTCATTCATCTCTGTTTTGATTTTACGCAGATTTCTCAGAGGTCAGAGGAGACCACAAGCAAGTTAAAGAACGCAAGCAGGTCATGAAGCTAATCAAGACCATTTTTCCAACTGACATTACATATATACTAGAGGTGTGGTGTGGAACCGAGCACAAATGGCCATAAAGCTCAGCTTGAGAGTCTGGATTTCTAAGCCACTTTGGCTTGTGGTTTTTATGAACACAAAGCAAGGCATGAACAGCTAACTAGTGATTTAAGCAAATGTATAAAGTGTGAGAACATGAACTCTACTAAATATCCTGCCTACTATCAGAGTCCATGTAGCTTCTTCACTTGATAGTTTGCTTAAAGGGATAGTTCACCCAAAAATTTAAGTCATGTCATCATTTAAATTAATTTTAATGTATTGAAAATCCATTGAGGGCTAGGGTTAGGTGTAGGGTTGGTGTAGGGCAAAAGAATATACCGTTTGTACAGTATAAAAACCATTATGCCTATTGGATGTCCTTACTTTTCACAAAAACAAACGTGTGTGGGTGTGTGTGTTTTGCACCCTGTTGACTTTGTATGAACAAAAACTTTTAAAAAGTACTTAAAAAATGTGGTGTTTCCTTTATGGTTGAAGTATCCCTTTAAATCAACCTAAATTTGGCAAATATGGTATGTCATATTATATATTTGGGTATTTCTGCACAATATAACAACGGTCAGCAATTCACTTCTTGATTGCATTCACATTAAACAGAAGCTTAAGTGGTTTACACTGAATTCCAGATGCCCCTCATTTCAGAACAAAGATGAATTCTAGGGAGAATTACAAAATACTTCACAGAATTTCAAACCTGCCTTCACTCTTCCTAAATTACATCTTTGTAGTACTTGAAATAAAGGGGTTTGGAAAATCAGTGAGAGCTACTTTTGTTTGTGGCTAATGTGAACGCAAATCACAGCTACAAATACATAGCTTTTAGAGGTACTCACGTTGACTACGAAAACATACTGCTAAACAACAACATGTGAAAGCAGTCCAGCAAGAGGGACAATCAGATTCAGATTTCTTGAGCAAACGTATCAAGTGTGAAAGCTACATTTAACGTACTAATAGTATTTGGGAAATTCAGGGCCACCTCTTGGAATTTGCCCTTAATCAATTTGAACAAATTGGAGCAAAAATTCAGTTCAAATTGTGCCACGGGGTTGTGATTTTTCAATTTTATTTGAGAAGTCATTCAGCTGTGCGTGAATGTTCTCACATTTTGATGAAGAGCCTGTCCACTCATAGTGCCCTTGCCATGACAAAGTGCCTCCGCAAAAAGGGCATTTTCAGCAAAGATGGAGCTCAGCTTTTAGTCCGGTCATAAACGTATAATGATGCGCAGTGTCTCTGCCTTCACTGACAACCTCTTCTCCAGACAGGAGACTAATGACTCTGCTTTTTCTATCGTTTAGACAGCTACAACTATGGCAGAGCACTCCTTCCTTTCACACATCGACACACCCTCTCTGTCTCCCCAGGCCAAACTACTGTCGCACTATGTCACTTAACCCTCTTCACAGCCCAGTAAATGAGCTCTTTCAAGGAGCCACAATGCACCAGCCATCTCTGCACCCTCAAGTCAACCTGGATTGTCGATAACATCACAAACTTCTGGTAGATTATACGTGTCCCTGAAGGGAAACGAGGAGTGTGTCCCTGCCTGACCCACCACCAGCCCCCTCTTATGAAAGCTCACACTGTCCCTGTTACTGGTGTGACTTCTAATAGATGCAAATGATGCCTTTGGTTGTGGAGACCAGCTGCTCCATGGGAACCGGACCACTTCATCAGTGCCCCTGGTCAAAGCGTGGTGTCTGATCTTGATGGGGAGTTGTTCTGGGAGGTTCAGGACTAACGATGAGAGGCTCAGAGTGTCATGGACAAATCAGCAGGAATCACACGGTCTCCAGGTTTCAATAGGCCAAGCGTTTAATCGCACATCTAGTTATCCGTCAGCTACTGACTCCACAATCTCAGGGAGCAATCTCAGCATTTCCTCAGCATGCAAGACTCATTCGTGATGCAAAGTAACTAACAAAATAATTTGTGACATTTAGAAAGTTTTGTAACATTTAGAAATGAATTGAGAATGCCTTTTGAATTCCAATTCAGTTAATTAATCTGTATTTGAACTGCTGTAGCAAATAACTGCAATTGGATCTCAATGCAAGAAAGTTTTCAAAGGACTAATTTTTTAACTAGAATCACGTTTTTTTTTCTGTACAATCTTTGAATTTTTCAAAGCTTTGAAAAAAATAAAAATATAGAAAGAAAAAACGTACAAAGAAAAAATAAAAATTATAGATCAGGCAACAATAGAACAATAGATTGACAGATAAAATTATAGAACAATAGAACAATAGATAGAACGATAGAACGATAGATAGAACGATACAACGATAGAACAATAGATCGAACGATAGATAGAACGATAGATAGAACGAACGAACCATAGAACGAACGATAGATCAATCGATCGATCGATAGATAGACAGATAGATCTATAGATAGAGCAAAATTGGTTTTTATGTGTCTATAGTAAGAACAGTGGCCACTGTTTCCATACTCAAGAATTTGATTCGCAGGACAGACAGACACTTTTCATCCTTCGAATCATCACAGCTCTGCAGGGCATTGAATCCTCACAGGTTGTAGCAAATTGCAATATGAGAGTTCCAACCACGTGCCTGGTTCCTCACATGCAGGAAACAGAGAGGCAGGCAGAGGCCCAACCTGAATACAAAGCAGTTCAGGAGGGTACATTTAACATGCTAACGCCTCGCTGAGCAGGAGCTCCTCCAGGGTCACAGCTGCCATGAAACGCTGAGACAACACGGCCAGCCAGAAAATATGACAGAAGAGAATAAAAGGCTGTGTTACATGATGTACAGTTCTGAGGGAGCATTACAAATAGCAAGAGAAAATACCAATATGAAAAATCCTTTAAAAATGGGTAACAAGATTTTACAAAAATGCAAATACTAGGGATATTATTTGTTATAGTGCACAGAATTTTGCCAGATAGCTGCCATATGCTAAACAGAAATAGTAGTAAACAGTAGTAATAGTAGATAGTAGTAAAAATATCTGTAAATGTGTAAATCTGTAAATATCTGTAAAAATATCATAAATGTAACAGAGCAGAAGAAATCACAGCACATGAGGAGACAGCCCTTAAAATAAGAAAACAGGAAGAGCTAGGGCCCAATCATACACCCGGAGAAATGCACCGTTAGTGTTTTTGCTAGTTCTTATTTTCACGTCCTGCCGCGCGTTGTTTAAATATCAAATGCACTTGCACCCATTTGTGCGCCCATGGGCATGCTGGTTTCAAAAAGAGGTGTGTTCAGGCACATTGTTGGCGTGTTGCTATTTTTAGGAACTTTAGACCATACGCTTAGATCGTTAAAACAGGGTCTCTAATTTCCAAGCATGAGACCGGGGACGAGCTGTCAATAAATCATTGCTGGTACAACTTTGAAGCTACTAAAATTGGTCAGCATCAAAACACTAACAACAGTAATACATGGGAAAGATGAATGTGAGGTAATTTGCAGGGTGCTGAGAGAGATCCTGGTCTGCGTGGCAAAGGCTGAGATGAGATTGAACCGGTAGAGAGGCTTGCATGCTCCCTCATCATCACCTCTCATTAGGATAGATGTAAGAAAAGGCAGAAGCCTCTAGGTTCATGCTGTTATACTTAATAGATGTGGAAGAATAACCAAACACAGCACATTACGATTCTGTTTCAGACTTGCCTGCCAAAAAACAAGTCCTACTTTATACCACGGATGTCAAAATCTGATATTGATATGCATGTTATAATTTTATAAATTCTCAAAAATCATAGGACAAAAAAATAAAACCGAGAAAAAGAATTGTAAAACAAAAACTGATAAGAATAGTTAAAATGTAAATAGGAAAGATACATTTATTAGAAGTGAACTATATAAATAGATTTAAATGATGAATGTAAAGAGATATGATAAAAAGTGAATTGTAAAAACATGTATCAGAGCTGTATTTATTTGAAGCAATGTTTAAATATTTGAAAGCTGGCTTAATTAACTGCTATTAATATTTCAATTTATTAATTAAAAGTAGTGTTTTTGCACAACTGCAGTTTAAGCAATTATGTAAAAGCAGTGCAGTTTCATAATTGCTACTGAACATTGCTGTAGCTTTGAATTTAGTACCTTGAGAAAATCACTTGTATTCATATCTATCGACTGATGAAATATTGCTGTTGTGAAAACCTTATTCTATGCAATGGTTTCATGTGCTTGGTTTCTGCAAGGGAACACAGGAAGGGAAAAACACAACAACTAAAATCAATATAATTTTATGAATGTTGTGTCCTGTATAATCTAGAATCCCCAGAGAGGTGAAGTGTGAGGAAAACAGCAAGCATTAAATTGAGGGCCCAAGGCCATCTGTCATAGCATCCAGGGCTCAGAGCGTGATGGCCACTGAGGCAAACATATAATTACGAAATGAAAAGTGGTTCACTTGTAATGAAGAATGGGTGAAAGTGTGTCACGCCATTGCCATCCATACAGAAGTTGCTTGTATCTGGCAGTAGAGTGGAGTGGAAGATATCATTCTGAATGGAGATATCTTGGCTAATTAAGGCTCAGTGATCATTATCATGCTCCCGTCTGAATATCAAAGCACTATGCATGACCATGACAACTGTGATGAAGCACCTTGTAGTGTAAGCTTGGATAATATGCTGCAGGGGACCTGGTGGACCTCCCTCACCATCATAAGGTGTTTTCACTTTCAGACAACACAAGAGTCATGTTTCTGTTCTCAGTAAAAGCAAAAAAAAAAAAAAGAAAGAAAAAAAACCCTAATCCAAGCTGTTTGATTGAATGTGCAGCTTGAAGCGACTGTAAAAAGCTGTATAAAATGAAAATGCAGCGTTGAGGACAGTGTTCTCATCAAAAACATCCCACACTTTCAGAAACGAGAGGTGAAGAAAATCTTGTTCATTGTAAACATTTAAGGTGGGTAACAGGAAGAAAATGCAACAAATATCAGTAAAAGATTCCTAATATTGTGTTAGTGAGATAACATGGTTAAAATAAAAATAAAGTCTAACACCACCTGCATATATATATATATATATATATATATATATATATATATATATATATATATATATATATATATATATATATATGTAGACTTCTATCCGTATTAGACAGAACTGTTAACGACGACGACGAACAAGAGAGAGAGTGTGAGCACTTTGTGCGCTCAGGCTCTGCCGCTCTCAGTGCCGTCAAAATAAAAGTTCGGCCAAGCAGAAAAAATTATCGGCCAATGCCGATATTTGAAAAATATATCGGCCTTGGCGATATATCGGTCGACCACTAGACACATATTTTTTAGAGAGAGAGAGAGAGAGAGAGAGAGAGAGAGAGCGAAGAGGGGAGATGGTATAATCTATGAAAAATAAATGTGGAGAATAATTTTAGTATTGGGCTTTGAAATTTGAAAGGAAATTTAACCTATCTGGCACCCTTAACCACAAAATCTGAAGTAATTACTGATCTGAAACATAATGCAAACCAAAACCGTGAGAAATCTGGAGCGATACACCACCAGTTCTTACAGAACATCGAGTATAACGACAACACACTGTTAGGCACGGAGATGTGTGGACAGAAGACCAAGGAAGTGCTTCTTCTGTCTGAGCGCAGAATACATAATTCAACCATATGGGGCTTTGGCGGGGGTCCAGCTGAAATCTGCTCAGCATTATAAGACAGGGGTGTTTTGTGGAGGAAGGCTCTGTCTTTAAACAGTGCTTGCGGTCGATGTAAGTCAAATCACTTTTCATGGTTGAGACTAGAGTATCAGTTGGATGAAATTGGCTATGAAATTAAAGGGACAGAGCTCTAAATAACACACTTGCAAGGTCTTTCTCATTGTATAGCAGGGAGGAATAAAACCAGGCATACAGACAATAGACAAACATCTCTCGGTGGATCTACAGAAGAAGGTATCCTCTGATTACATCAAACAAACAAAGGATTCAGGCTTTACAACCTGACATGCTCTATTCTTTCCTGTGGTGTCTCTCTATATCTAATGAAGTTGTGAGTGCACCAAAGGATGCATTCAGAGGCAAAGAAAGCAACAAAAGGCAGGAGAGTGGCATCTCCAAGATTCCGGAAGAAGCCGCTGTTGACTTAAGTTTAGACTGATCTTTACACACCCATAAAGCCTGGGAGAGCAAAACAGCCAACTAAAGCAGATGGTAGGGGTGTAAGAAAATATCGATACACGCGAGTATCGCCATATTTTGTTTGGCGATACTGAATCAAAAAACGGAATATCGATGTTTAAAAAATATAAAATCATTCAAGATTCATGGGAGTTGTTTCGTTTTGAGTTTATATCCCAACCGCTATATGGCAGTCTTCATCTCTGAACAAATCCTGAGTGACAGGAAATACTAGCCTTAGGGCACGCCACTAATGTTAGCATTATATAGTTTGCTGCTAGTAATGGAGGAATTCCTGCTTTGGTGTACAAAGCTGAGGTGTTCCGCCATTTGGGCTTTTTATGGTAACGTCCACCGCGGGAGCGTGGCACAGGCGCTGCCTCGGTTCTCGCATGGGGCGCAGCAGGCAGTAGGGTCACTGAGCTGCTGCAGCTTTATCTCATCGTTTTACTTGTGCCGCGGTTTCGGCAATTCCACACGTAGCATAAATACACACTGAAAAACCTGTGAAATCCAAGTGGAAAGGTTCAACATATGTATTTATTTTATTGTTTTTCAATTGTTTTGTTTTCTTTAAAAATCCTGTAAGCACTTTATTTTTCACTGATATTAAGCTGATGTAATTTTTCGTTCAGATCAAAATGTTATGACGTTGTATGTTACAATTCTAAATGTAAACTGTGAACCTTTAGAGCAGGGTCTAAAAATATGTATGGTCTTTAAAAAAAATTTTTTTATATGTATTATACATTTAATAAAGGATCCAGCAAGCACTTACATTCCCCCCCCCCCCCCCCACACATACTGCACAAAAAGTGGTTCAATAATGTTGAAATGTTACCGGGTCTGATTATTGTAATTGCAGATCACACTGTGTTCTAGTTAAATATATTTTATTTATTTATTGCTAATGTTTGCATATGGTGGTGTGCTCTTAATGACAGCTTTCCTAAAAATATATCCTATTCCTAAAATAAGATATATCCCAATATATCGCCTTGCTTACAGTATCGCAACATATTGTATCCGGCCCCTGTGTCATTATGCATATCGTATTGACAGATTCTTGGCAATACACAGCCCTAGCAGATGGACCTAGAAAGAGCATTTTTTCATTAAGTCCAAAAGAGCTAAAGATTATCCCAGGCATAATGCATATACCAGCTTTTTGTGTTTGAATAAGCATCATCGTGGTGACTGCAAAATTCTTATGTATCATGAACCAGAATCTATTAAACCCATTCTCTGAGTGGGTTAAATCCAGTGAGATTCATTCGAGAAGGGACAGATCAGATACCTCTAAATACTGTAATCCCTTTACTAATGACGGCATCTCATATAGAAACACTCTCTGAAATTGGGTGTCGAGCATTAGGCTTTGTTAGAGGCGCTAACTCAGACAGGCGAGATATGGGCCCTTGGGTCGATAAAAGCCAATCTCAGGTACATCCTCAGTGAGCCTTTACTCCACTCACCTGTTTTAAGATGAATAGAGACCTTGTTAAACAAGTTCAGGGATGAATATCAATCTAGGCTATATAAAAAAATAAAAAAAAAGGATGCATAGCGCAATGTGAAATGGCCGACATTCTGATCAAAAGGACAACATTTATGATGCATTATAAATGTTGTAAAATAATCAGCAGTAAGCAGCGCTGAGACATTTTGATGCATGCAGCGCTGCACTGCATTTAAGAGTCGAATGGCACTTTACTGGTCCACTGTCTGGACATCAATTGCATTATATTCAAAGAAAACTAGAAACAAGTAAAATCTCAAATCAGATTTGTTCATACATACTTATAAAATAAAAAAACAAATGTGTAAATGCAACATATTCTAATACAGCCATGTATATAACTGCAGTTAGACATTTTAGGATTATGTTTGTGCTTTTAAGCATTACACTGATGCAAAATACATTAAAAAGACCCAAATCCTATGTTAAGTTGCATTCAAATCCGCAGACATTTATACGCTATAAAGTATTTAAAATATCTATGAAATTAGAGGATTGGTAAATTTAATCCATCCTGCAATGTCTTTAAAATGATTTAATAAAAAGTCTTGGCTCGTCATCACAAGTGACAGTGATTTGTTAATCCTGACCAGCACTGAGAAAAAAACAACTGGCAAATCATCACAGCGTCCTTCAGAGTACTTACATATGCTGCATTGGCAATCTAAAATGATTACTGCCACGCAAAAAAAATGAAAAGCAAATAGCTGAATTAAGAGAATAATTATGCAATAAAGCACCAATCTTTGTTAAACACTTTTCAGTAATGTCACAGACAGTGCATATACGCTGAGAGTGCATGTCTGCAGACAGACTCTTCTCGAGATGTTTACCACAAAAGCAAGGGGAAAAAAACATTTTGGTTAGCACGCTTGGGAAATCAGTCAATATTCGATAAATATGCATGAGGAGTACATGCAGAACCGGCAGAGAGTAATTCCTCTAAATCAAGCCCTTGATCTCACTGAGAGATTAGTACTCTTCTGCAACCATTTCACTGCTCCTGTCTTGTCCTCAGTGACAAATATCGATGGAGAAGTCGTTGTACACAATCTAACGTGCTGCAGACAAAATTCATACAAGTCTAGTTTAAAATAGATATATCCGATCTGAAAACACACTTACTAAATCTAAGTCCATATGCACCATCAGAAAATTAAAAATAAACTCTTAAAGCTTGTTAAACAAAGAGTGAAGTGTAAGCTAGTACTCTTGCTGCAAGTAAACTGCAATAGGAACCTGAGGGTTTGCTTTAATCTTGGAACCCAATGCAAGCAAAATTTCTCTGAACCTATTAAGTGTTTTTATAATCTGAAGTGAAATATTGAGCCCTGAATTTCATGTGCAACAACGACAGCAAAAACTGGTCTAATTAAATGGCAGTTCCACATAAATTACTTGAGTAATGCACTTGATTAAATATGAAGCAATTAAATAATTCAGAGTGACGCTCCTTAGCTTCATCTTAAAACTCCATAATGATGACGAAATATATTCAACTTATTTTCAACTGCAAATAAGATCAATGAATGCAAGGCGAAGTGAACAATGGTGCATTTCTCACAATGAAGCTGGGTAAACACCATATTTAATTTATTATGCAAATGGAGCCAATTTCTCAATAGCTGACTTGAATCAATTATATTTTGGTTGAAACAATTTCTAACAGGATACATGCTATTCTATAAACCCTTTACATTAAATGTGAAAATGCCATTAGACTAGATAGACTAAGCCTAAAATAAACAAACTGGAAAACACTGAAGTAAAAACTATGCATGAAAACGAACAACTAAAACAAATTGAAAATCAAAATACAACTACAGTAAGAATTGAAAACTATGATAACCCTGAACAGAAGCTGACTAAGACTAAGGTCATTAACTGTGAGGAGAGATGTTTATTGAATTAATTCAGTTAAATATGGGATCTACCTTGACTCCATTCAGATAGATAATATTAACAGCTCTGTAGAGTTTTCACCAACAGTGGCCAAACGTTTATGGTGCAGTGAATGTTCTTACCTTACGACCGTCGCTGGCATGGCAGTTGACATTTAATGGCGTGAGCAGGGCCATGAGCTTCTCTTCATTTCCGCTCCTGAAGCAAAGCAGCAGTTTTTTAAAGAACAAGAGGGAACAGTAAAAAAAGAACAAGCTAACACAGTGAATTTCACAGAGAAGATGAGGAGTGGAGGGGAAAAGGAGAGATGGGGGAACGAAAGACATAGTCAAAAGAAGAGGAGCACATAAGATAAGCAGCATCTATTAGATTTTTGCTACAAGGAACAAAGTAACTGGAGTTAGCCGTGGTCTGGAGAGGTTCGACTCATCAGCACCTGTCAGCGATTCCTTTACGTGACAAACCATGACAGTGTTAGATATGCCAGGCCTCCAACAGCTACAGCCAAAACCTTGTGCCATCTGGGGCCAAAGATGGGCCTGATGCCACTTTAATCAAAAAGTGAACAATGGCAAAGAGACATATTAGCGGTAGTGGAACGTGTCAACATCAAGTTTTCCATCTTTGAAAAACTGTCAAGTTCTTGCAAGCATGCAAAAACAGACTCGTGTCGACTTTTTTTTGCCATAGAGGGGAGTTCATTACGTCAAATCGACCCCCACAAAAACAGTAAAGTTTGTTCTAGTCGCTCTTGCTCCAGTTACTCTTGAAGGTAACTACGGATAACTGGCTTCAGTGAACAACACAAGATCCTTCATTTAAATGCACAATCTGCCACCCACATAAAATAGGACTGGCTGGGAGATTACAACTGGGAAGAGAGGCTGAGAAATGGGAGGGTGTCATCAATCTTCGTGATGGGTTTGAAGATGCATGTTGGTCTTTGGGAGATTACCACTAAGAGGAGCGCAGGCCATAAGTCAAATCCGGCTTTCTAGTGAATTGTTTGCGAATTCTTTGTTCTAGCGAATCGGCTTCGTCCATCTACCATTACACAAGTCTCTTCAAACAACTCTAAATTCAAAGAGTTACTCATGCTGTCTTATGCTGTCTGAGAGGGGGCCCAAGATCAACTTAATTCAACAGTAGTGAAGCCCCCTGTGATCGTATTTGTTCCCAATGATCTTTCTTCCTAACAGTGGAGAAAATGACAAGGCCTGTGTAGTTCCTTTCTCTCTTGATCATTAAAACAACAAGAGTCCTTATTTGTATCCATGCTACGGGCTCTGCCTGAAGGCAGGGGTACAAAAAGTGGGGGTAAAACCAATGGAGAGGTAAACCAGAGAATGAAAAAGAACATCTTTTCTCTGTGACAAAGGCAGCGACTGCTTGAACTGCAGGCTCCTCAGATGTTTCCAGAGGCAGAGTTGTTTCTCCATGGCAATGTGTCCCATGGTGACAATTAGGTGTTTGGTGAAATTGGACTACAATTAGGATGTGAAGTTCTAGGTCTCTTTCACATCCTCTTCCTCTGGTTTCACCTGCAGCACTCGGAAAACAGAATTCCCCACATGAAATATAGTTTTCGGTCTATGGCATGCTGCTAAATGGAAACTCTCAGGCTGTCCTCTGTGCAGATAACAGGCTCCTGCAGGCCATCACTTGCATGCATGAAAATGCATCAATTGAGTCAGACATCACCGGCCCTGATGGCACCTTCTCCGACACATGCTTTAATTCACATCCATGTGCACAGACAAAAGAAAAACAGGGAGGGACGAAGAGAACACAATCATGGGAGGGTGTGAAATTAAAGGAGGAATGGTTGAGAAGGCATGTACTCACCTCGCAGCTTCCAGGAGTTCGTCCTTCTTGTATTCGCCTAAGTGATTACAAAAAATCATGGTGTCAGAGGCATACAGGATGAAGGACGTACAGCAGCAGCAAGAAGCCAGAGTAACTAAGGAGCAGCGGACCGCTGGCAGCCCCACACAGACACGCTTAAACACACGCACACACAGGCATCAGTGCACCAACACTGCCTCGCTTTTCTCTCGTTCTCTGCCCGTCACTCTCTTCTGGTGGTGGCGTCGCAGGGCACCAACCCCTCTCGCCTGATGAAACCGTGACGTTGAGCAGATTGTGGATGCACCATCGACAGTGTCTTGGATACGATGGACGAACTGACGCATATCCCTGTTCACTGCACAAATTAAATGGCTCTCTTTCTCCGGCAGACACACACATATATACAAACACACACACACACACCTCCCTTTGCATACAGTGAGCCTGATACTTCCCCCTCTACTGTCTATTTTATGTTTGTACAGGAGGAGCCGTTGCTGTGATAACATAAGAAAAAGGGGGGGAAATATGTAATAAACAAATGCCGCCCGCTCCGCGCTCTCTCCCACCCCCCTTACCCACAATACCCGGCCTCCCAGCCAATCAGAGAGACACAACTAATTCAGCTGTGATTCTTCCCCACCCCCACATGTGCTCGCTCGCTCTCTCTCTACCGAGGCTTGTGGAAACAAGAGAAGTGAGGAATAAGGGGGGAGGATGCAAAAAGGCAGGACGAATGAGGGAGGCAGCAGACAGACTTGTGAAAATGTAATGTAGAGGTGGATATCATGACATATGGGCTGCATGCAGGGGGTGTTTACACAACAAAATGGCTAAAACAAAATGCAGCAAGCAGGGCTTGTTTGCCGTTTTGTGGCAGTTGCAAACTGAATCAGGAGTGAGGAAGGATGGTAACAAAGCAGAAAACAGTGTGTCTGGAAGACTCATTACATCCCTGTGCACTCGTGTGTGTTTGCACTGAGAGGGGCGGCCAACCTCAGAGACGACACTGCATACTGAGAGATCCAAATGGAGCACAGTGCAAAAACACACATAGGGTCTAAAATTATGTTTTTGCCATTAGTAGACCATAAATATTCTTACTAGCCATGAAATTGTATTCTGCATAATTTTTTATAAACTATATATAAATATATATTTTTTTATATTATAATTTTTATATATATATATATATATATATATATATATATATATATATATATATATATATATATATATATATATAGTCTGTAAAACAATAAAAAAAACAACAACAATGATACTTACATTTCTCATATATTTGTTTTTGTGGCTACATGAGGAATATTACACACAGGTATCACAACATGATTCATTTTTAAAGTTAAAAAAAAAAATTCTTTAGTAGACTATGCCTTTTGTTTGAATCACAGGTTACACTTAACAATAAGGTTAAAACATTAGTTTACACTAAATATTCTGAATTGGCAAGCAACAACACTTTTACATTATTTTTATTTATGCTAAAATTGACCCTGGTCCACTAAAACTAGTCTTAAGTGTAAATTAAAAAAAAAAAAAAAAAACCTTTCCATGATGTATCGTTTGTTAGGATAGCATAATATTTGGTTGAGAGACAACTATTTGAATCTGGAATCTGAGGGTGCAAAAAAAAAATCTAAATACTGAGAAAATCACCTTTAAAGTTGTCTTAAAAAAAAGTTCTTACCAATGCATATTACTAATCAAAAATTTGGTTTTTATTTATTTACAGTAGGAAATTTACAAAATATCTTCATGGAACTTGACCATCCTAATGATTTATAAAATGAAAAATTTAAATCTATAATTTTGACCCATACAATCTATTTTTGGCTATTGCTACAAATATAACCCAGCAACTTAAGACTGGTTTTGTGGTCCAGGGTCACAAATGTTCATTTCCACATATACTAATACATTTTAAGTAGTATTATTTTATATTAGTGATTAATGAAGAAACATGCATTAACAATAACCAATAGCTTGTTTTTTAAAATACCATTAACCTAGGTTGATCAACGCGAACGTCGCATACGTTTAAGTAGGCATGTAGTAAATGAAACCGTGCATCTGTGCCATTCAGTAACCGAAACATGAAGAACATGCAGGATTCATATTTAAATCAACTTTTTCACCTATATTGCGATTTGATTGAAGTGTAATGACTAACTTTTGATTAATTAATAAAAAATTTGACCAATTCCGCATTAAACTGTAAATTCCGTTTTATGACTAGATTCACGTTTTCCACATCGCAGAAATCATAGGGCCCTACACTATATGTGTGTGTGTGTGTGTGTGTGTGTGTGTGTGAGTGTGTGTGTGTGTGTGAGAGAGAGACAAGGCCAATGCATTAAAACTGTTCAATTTAACCATGTTCTATATTAGACAATTTACACACATCTCTCTCTCTTTCTCTTTGGAGTAAATTGGAGTAGTTTGCATCACTGGATATAGCTGTCAGTCATTTAACATTTCCATTGTAAAACGTATTATTAAGTTGACGAATATTAAATTATTTGCAGCTTCATCTTACGTCGCTTTCTTTAACAGTAAACTAAGCTTTGCGCTCTGCTTCTGTGAACAGTAAACCCCACCTACTTTCATTTGTTTGGCCATCTCAGTCATTTTGACATTGACGAGTGCTGTTAGACCGCTGAGGCTTTGATCTGAAGTGCCTAGTATGTGCAGCAGTCGCTCGCACATTCGTAGACTAGCGCAAGTTAATTCACACTTCAATAGTATTAATAGCTACTAAAAGGCTGTGTGACTATGAAAAGTTATTACCTCAAGCGGTTTTCCCTATTGCTCGCATGCTAGTGATTATCCCTCTGTGTGACACTGTTGCCACGCATGCCATAGGTTGCCAAACCCTGGTCTAAAGCATGCCATGAGAGATGGAAATTGCAATACTTGTCAAAGGCAAAATTAACCAGGAGTGAAATCTTGTCACGTCCTGGTATTCTGAGAGTTTTTCTTGCTTAGTCAGTATTTAACCACTGAATGTCTCCAGGACAAATATCCTCCAGAAAGCTAAGTGACATTATTAACAGGAAGGTGAGCTTTAAGGAAAAAAAGGCGAGTGAGAAGAAGAAAACACCACAGATGGTGAGGCAGAAAATATCACGACTTCAGAGGCTATTAACGAACTGCCTGCCAAGTTTAGCAATCTTTCATAACAGCATCAGAGAGACTATTAGTCTAGTCGTGCTGTTGCAGTCAGATGCTGTCTCTGCATGAAAAGGATACATGTTTACCCAAACACTAAAAAGAAAAATTTCACAATAAAAAAAACAAATCTAGATTATACATTATCTGAAGTACATACGAGCAACACACAACTCACCTGCATGACATTGTTGTTGTACTGACTTTCTTAGTATCCTGAATGGCTGCTAGGTAGCTAATAATGTGTTCAAAGTTGTTGCTAGGACGCTGCTGGGCAGTTGCTAACAGCTCCATGTCTACCTCTATTATATCGCTAAAATATTCTCATGCCAGGCCCTTTTCCAATGAAAGACAACTACTCCCATTTCGGCATTTATATGGACATAAATTAAAATACAGAGCAGGACATAATGAATATAGAAAATTGGCTGTGATATCAAACACTCACTTTTACAAAATACCCCAGACTCTGATTCTAAGCCAGATATGAGGGATTTAATACTGAGGATATGCAGAGCTGAGAGAAGCAGTAATAATCCAGCCGTCTCAAAACATCAGAGGAAGTTGTACTTTAAACACTCATTTTGAGAGTGACTTACTATTGCTATATTCGTGGTCCAAGAGACCCAAATGATATGTAATTATTTAATAATAGTCATTTTTAAATGAACCTCATATTTTCCATTCAGGCTCCTTCAATGCCTTCAACCTAGTAGGCAAATATGAATGAAATGCTATGCCTTTGTTTGACCACAAAGTAGACTTTGCATTTTCTAGAAATTTTTGTTTTTAAGTACTTCATATTTTTGTCCCAGCAATGATACATTAAGTCAATCAAAAGGTCAGGTTTACATTGTTACAAAAATAAATAAATAAATGATTTCAATAAAAAGGTTGTTCATTTAACCTTTCTATTGAATCCCTTTCTAAAAAATCCTGATCAAAGATTAAAAAGGACCAATGTTTTCTAAATTGATAAGAGACAAATCAGCATATTAGGTATATAAGGTATATAAGGTGTGTGTGTGTGTGTGTGTGTGTGTATATATATATATATATATACACACACACACACACACACACACACACACACCTTATATACCTTATATACCTAATATGCTGATATATATATATATATATATATATATATATATATATATATATATATATATATATATATATATAAGCATATAAGGATTTCTGGAAGATGATGTGACTGAAGACTGGAGTAATGATGTTGAAAATTCAGCTTTGACAACACAGGAATAAATCCCATTTTAAAATATATTAAAATTAGACTAATGTAATTAAAATTAATTTAATTTAATTTAATTCTAATAATATTTCACAATAAACTATTTTTACTTTTTTCCTCCGATCTAATAGGAATAAAGGAATTCATTGAGAAAAAGAAAGAAAAAAAAACTCACCGACCCTGAACTTTTAAAGCATATTGTGTAAGTAAATATAAGGATTTTATAAAGATTGTGAAGTATAAAATTTTAAATATCTGTTGGCAAGCAGTTTTCATATGATTACTAAAAGAAATGAAGTATCAAACTAATACTTAGTAATATACATTTAATATAACAGTAATATAATTTTTGTAATATCATCTTTATAATATAAATTTCAGGTAAAAATTACATATTTATAACAAAAAAAAAATTTTTTTACACAGCCTAAAAAGAAAAAGTTCCTGAATTTTACAATGAAAAACACTGAAGGATTTATTTGTTTTTTATCTGTTGTTGCATCAGTCTAGCCCTTCGGGATGTGAACAAATGATCATTTCCTCCCTCTTCAAACACTTCCTCTGAAGCAAGGCCTAATCGCCTCTCTGAATGAACCGTGAGCACATTGGTTGCTTGAATTTCAGTATATTTTTTGTGTGGGTAGGTGCAAGAGCAACAACTCAAAGTAAACATGCGCAGCCTTAGGACAAATGACCTGCCTTTGATTTCCGGGCCGACACACTGATAAAGTGCACTTGGCAAAGAGATCGACTGCACTTCAGTCTCTTGCTGTGAAGGAAGTTGTGTGCGTGGTGCACAACTGTGAGTGAGGAAAGGTTAGGGGGAACTGGCATGTTTGGTCAGGACAACTGGACCCCTGCCTAGCTGACTCAAAGAGAGAGGACAGGGAGGTGGTGTGGCATCGTAAAGGTGCTCTCCACATAAGCCTATGGCTCCTTGACAAACACACTTTTGCTGAGACGTGATGGGAAACATAGGACAAATACTTTTTGCTGTGCGCCACAATTTTCTTTCTGGAGCTAAAATAAACATTGGGACATTAGCTTAATTTCCTCTTCCTAAACTGTGCTCGTCAGCACACGCGTTTAGTCTTAAAACCTCCTTATTCATTTTCTTATTTTAGAAGAAAAGGCAATGTTAAAAGAATCATAAGAATTGCACATTTGGCAGTTATATGTAGCATATCTACCTCACTTTATGGGGACATATTTAGCATAAAATTTTCGACAAGATTCAGTTTGGATGTGCCACATGCAGTGAATTAAAATGCAACCACATCTCTTGAGAGATTTGCAACCATAAATATGAACTAAATTCACTTCTGTATTAATAAAATAAATAAATTCCACCAATTTAATTATTCAAAGGCGACACTGAACGAGCCACTGAATTAACACGTTTGTATAAACATACTATCAAACAAAAATGCATCTCTGATATAAAATAATGTCCCCTCAAGTTTTTTTTGGCACATAATTTACATATATTTTTCTCCATTCATCTCATTGTAACAAGCTTTTGAGATATAAAAACTTGAGATAGATTTACATATTTTTAACAGCCGTTTCTTATGACCAGAGCAGTCTTATGGTAAAGTTTGTGTCACTCTGCAGCCCATTAAATGCTTCATTTCAACTGAATGGAAAGAGAGAGAGACTGTAAAAATGATATTTCAGGCAGCACATTTAACTAAATAAATCTCATTTATAACAAATATACAACAAATATAGCTGAAACCTCATTATTTCCACAAGCATCTACACTGTGTGTGCTCGCGGCTTTGCACGAACCAGCAAATTCCTTCATTCGTCCCATTAACTGGGAAATGCACAGCTCATTCCCAAAGCTGATTGAGGAAATAAACCATATTGTGAGGAGCTGCAATGTTCACCTTCTGTTAATATAACTCATGAGTCACAACTCTAGATAAGAGAGACCCAAGTGCACAACCATACAGCCGAAAGCAAAAGACTGATGATGCCTATGACAAGACCTGCAACTCAAATGATTGCTTTGTGGGCTGCAATTTATATAAACACGGCGAAAAACCCTTTCGGTTTTGGATCAGTGACTCCAAATGGAAAGTTCTTGGGACTAGGCATTAAAAGATCAGAGCCCTGAGACATGGTCACAGTTAACTGACGGCAATGGTGGATCCCTTCTGCCAAACGGAGAGCTGGGAATTGGAACCTAAGCCATGGAAAACAATCCAGCTGAGCCCTCGCCTCTCCTCTGGCTACACCGGAGAATTTAGGTGTCAATCAAAACCTTGGCATACCCTGAATGAGCCATTAAAAAGAAAAATGTTATAGGGTTTGAGCCGTAAGGTATCACTTCCATTCAGTGAGAACATCAATTTCACATCCTCAATATCAGGAAACCATAATTAAATATAACCATCATTTGAAATATTGCTTCTTCAGTGGCCTATGGCTTTGTAATGTAAATAAGCAGCACAGAAGCTAATAAGCTAACCCCAGAATGTTTCTCAGACATCAAGATCCCTGAAGGATTCTACTGGGTCATGCACTGCCTGGATAGAATCTTAAATAGTTTTTTCCCCATATTGGGATATCAGTTGTTCCTTGTGTGGTTTGCTAAGCAATAGATGTCACTGTAGGTGGATGTATTACAACGGAGGCATGACTAAGTCCATTCAGAGCAAGTCAGTTCACCTGGTGGCCATCATGCAGTTATTTTCTACCATACAAATACTTGAAAACAGAGGAATGGGAAAGGTCATATAGATATATAAAAGTCAAAAAGTTCAATAACATATTTCAATAAATGCAGCAATAAAACCTACAACAATTAAATATAGCTCTTTCATTTCAAATCGTGAATAAAAAAAATTTAAATTGAAAATTAAATTAAAAATTAAAATTTAAAAATTAAAATTATATTTAAATGTATGCATTTAGCAGACGCTTTTATCCAAAGTGACTTACAGTGCATTCAGGCTATCAATTTTTACATATCATGAGTTCCCGGGGAATCAAACCCCCAACCTTGCGCTTGCTTGCTTGCTAACGCAGTGCTCTACCAGTTGAGCTACAGGAACACTAAAAAGTTATATTTTTAGAACTAAAAAATATAATAATTTATTTGATCTCATATAATAATAATTATATATTTCATATAAGCTCTTTAAAAAAAAACTAGTAGTTTTATTCAGCAAGGATTCACTCAATTGATCAAAAGTGACAGTAAAGACTATTTCAAATTAATGCTGTTAATTAGAACTTTCCATTCTTCAAGAATCCTGAAAAGGAAACAAACAATTTTCACAAAATTATTAAGCAGCACAACTGTGTTCAACATTGATGATAATAAGGAATGTGAACAGAGCTCCAAATCAATATGTGGTTTCTAAAGGATTATGTGAGTAGAGTAATGGCTGCTGAAAATATATTAAAGGGGTCATATTATGCTTTTTCACTTTTTGAATTTTAGTCAGTGTGTAGTATACATGTTTGGGCATAAAGATATACAAAGTTACAAATCTCAAAGGCCACTCCAAGTGGAGATAAATCCCTTTTCAAGAACTACAACGAACGTCCCGTTTGGACTGCAGCATTGGTTTCCAGGGTTTGTGATGTCACAAAGCGACTTATCAGAAAATCTTTAAAATAATTCCAGCGAACTGAAACACTGTCTAAGCTGTAGGCCAATCACAACGCACTCGGACAGCTAACTAGTCACAACACATTTCGGATTTCGCTAGGCATCCCTTCATCAAACCCAGAACTAATCGTGCCGTTTGTGCCAGGCTGGGGAGAAAGTCAGGCTGGGCAATATGGCGATATGCCATTGTAAACAGTGAAAATGTTACATAACATTCTTACATAACATTGTAAATGTTCGTAAGACTGTCTGAGGTCTTCACTATTTTTTTTTTCAGGGGAGCCGCACTGATAGGGCAAGGTCACTCATGGAGCCACTTTTACTGCTAAAGTATCAAAAGTTACATCTAGTTATAAATAGCATGTCTTTTTATCAAGCTGTCACACCTTATATGCAATGCAACAAAAGGGGCTATCATTCTTTATCTTTTACCAGTCAAATTTGTAACTGAGACAAGATGATTAAAAAATGTAAATGAAAAAAATAAAGCAGGATTACCTTAATGCTGGAAAGACCTAAAGTTGTATATATATATATATATATATATATATATATATATATATATATATATATATATATATATATATATATGTGCTGTAAATCGATTAAAAAAAATTAACTAATTAATCGCACAATTTTTTATAATTAATTAATTAATTAAAAGACTGAAACTTTTTGGATATGTAAATGTAAAATGTAAATAATTAATGTAAACTCAAGACAAAGAAACTATTTAAATTCAAAATATGATTGATTGGAATTTTTGTTTAACTTGTAACACAGATTTTCTCATGTAAACAACATACCTGCAATAAACCATCAATATCCTCCAAATTAACTGTTGGCTTGAAAGCCATATTTATTACAGAAATGTTTAATGTTGTCTGATAAACATTAAAAACTGTCTGCGGAGGTTGAGTCGTCCTGCAGCCCCCGCTGGCTGTTCATTGGCTGCAGCATCTTTTTTCTAAGTTCTAAAAAAATACCGTAGACGGCAAGGCACAAATTTAGATATTCATTTATCTAATTAATCTATAGCCTATGCACAAAGACAATATGATCTTTTTGTCCCCTTTTTGTTTTAAAGCTTGATGAAGAGAGAGAGCGCAAGTTGCTGCAGCTGCGAGGAGGACAGTGACGCACGCGTACAGGAGTGATTGACAGTTCGCGGCACTGTGTACAAAAAATACTCCGCTACACAATTATTTTGTTATTTTCGTTTAAGCTTATTAACGTTAGCGTTACAGAAAGGTCTGATTTACGCACTGTTACAGTCATTGTTTTTTTTGTTTTTTTTTAAACAATGACATTTAAGTTCATGATTTTAATGTTGCTGTTTCTTGTGGCAGACTAAATGAAGAGTAATGTTTCTTGTGGCAGACTGAAGAGTAATCCGGCAGAGTTTTATACTGAAACTTTCCGTCTAAAAGTCCTTCCTTGGTCTTATCCATATTTCTTTGCAAGTGGAACACACATAGGCCACAACTGGAAATAAAAAAAACTGCAACCGCGTTAAATGCGTTTTTTTTTTTTTACGCGTTAAATATTTCAAATTAATCGAATGCGTTAACGCGCTAATTTTGACAGCACTAATATATATATATATATATTCCCTAAAATTAAAGGGTTTAAACAACATGTAGGCTACTTAAAATTTCATACAAATGTTCAACACTAGAATATGTGCATCATGCATTATTCACTGACAATGCTGCTGGTAGACTTTGGAATGGACACAAGGGAGAGCTAAAGCTGTTAATTAGACAATATCGCTCTATCACTGCTGGTTACCCACCGCAGGAACTACCATTTCGCAGCAAGTTAACAATTAAGAGAGATCGGTCTACACTGGCAAAAATCTCTAGATCCAACATTTAAATATGCCATTGCATCACTGCCAAAAACTCAACCCGGCCAATCATAAGAATCTTAACCTCTCAAGAGAACTCAAACAACAGTGTAAATCAGGACATGCTGCGACCCCCACTCTTCTTTGGTTGTTTTATCCTGCATCGGGAGAGTTTGAGAACTAAGCTCATTATTTCGGTTTCTCTTCTCACCATGTCTCCTGTATTTCTGCCAACCATCTTATTACAGGCAGGCTGGGCGGCCACTCGGCCATGTTTAAAACCAGACAATTACTGCTCGGTGATAATAGCAACCAAGGGCAACAGATAGCCTGGGAAGATGAATGGTTTTCTTCTCCATCATGGGACTAGAAAACATCAGCTAGACCAATTGGCAAAACGTCTGATCTCCTGATGATTTACATTGTCAGGCTTTCTGAGCCATTATCAGTGTGGGCTGATTTGTCATTTCAGGAAAGACGCAGCGAAATAGTTGCCCTCATCACTGAACGTTACTGCCACAAAAGTAAGGGAAATGGATATGTGACAGCCAACGGTGCGCAACGGAATTTGCATGTTCTCATGGTAACCCTTCTGTGTAATGCTCTGGTGGATAAAGGCAAATGGAAACTCGGGAGGGAGGATCTCAGGGCTGCGAGAATTCATCAGGGAGCCGATCAGAATGGCAGCACACCACGGTAATCAATGAGCTGTCGGGGATGGATAGCAGACTTGTCACAGAGGAGAACAAAGTGGTGGAGCTCTTGTTGGGCCACAAGCTTCAATAAGTGAAAATGGGTGGCCCTTGATAATATATCCAATTGTTAGGTAAATTAGCCAGTTTATTTACATGCTCCTTTCAAATGACTCCTTCGCATGGAGGTAAAAGCCGTATGGAACTATGGCCAAAACATTACACATTTTGGGAGTTCACATTTTTGAATTTTTTGAATTTGTGGGGGGACTTTAAAGGGGTAATTTATCAACAAAAAAAATAAATAAAATGCATGTCATTCCAAACTCGTTTGTTCAGTTTTGAATATCAAATAAAGATTATAAAATGCAATATGAGATAACTGTCCCTCCATTGAAAGTCTACCCGAACAAAACTTTAAACTTTCAGAAAGTAAAAAAATATATATATTTTATTGGATTTATGGGCTTGGAACGACATGAGGGTGAGTAAATGATTACAGAAATGCCAATGTTGGGTGAACAAACTTTCATAAAAGAAAGGGGAAAAATCCTATCAGTATGCATGCCTGACTCAAACCTGTCTGGTCCACATGAGCAGCAAGGCTGCATAATAACCACTGTAACAGTGTATTCCAACCGCTGTATTTCAATAAAATACAGACAAACAAACAGTTTAGTCATTTTTGAGCATCCAAAACCCTTAATAAGACTCTGAATCATCTGAACATTGTATTTTATGCGCTTCTGGTTCAAATAAATATACATCAAATAAAGTGTTTCATGCATCTTTTTTCACTATGATTTTGGGACGTGGGAGTTTCCTGGTACCCTACACAGTCACAGATATATCTGCTCCACTTCTGGTGTGTAATATACTTTCGCTGTGGGCATGCAAAAGGGATTATGCTCCTGCCGCAATAAGAGGTTTATCCTCCTCATACCGGGTATAAGAAAGGACTTACTGAAAAACCCACCAAATGAGCAATAAAGCAATAGGAGAGGGTGGAAGGAAGGTGCAGAAAATCTTCCTTAATAAAATGGGTCATTAAAAAAAAAAAAAACACCACACCAACACTCAGACATTGCTTTCTTGTTTCAATCGATCTCCCTGAATAAACGCGCCAACGATACTTCAAAGATCATTTGCTGGAGACACTCTGAAAGGCGGAAATAAGCTATGACCTTTTCGGCTTAAACCAATCTGCTGCCAATACCACTGAGATGAGACTCTCTCCAACTTTCTCTTCCATTGCCCTGCTTCTTCTTCTGACAGGTTTTAGCTTGTTTACTGCCGACAGCTCTGTGTTCCGGTGTACGAAGGCGATCTGGCACTGACACCGCCAAGTAGGGATAACTGCAGGTGGCCATGGCGAAAGATTAGGGCGTGCCGAAAGGTAGGGAGTGTGGATAAAGGTCTTTGTAATTGGTTAGAGTTACATTCTGTTGTAGAATTTTCCTTTCGGCACGCCACCTTTTGTCACAGACATTACTCTGACCTGCAGCTACCCCTGTCTTGACACCATAGGCATCCTGAGCTGTGGGCACAGAGGACCCATTTAACATTTCTGGCTTTAACAAGCCTCCCTGCATAAGCCCGGCTGTCTATATGCACTACTCTGCTTGCTAATCGGTTTGTTGCTCCTCAGAGCTGTCAGGGAAGCCAACAGCACCTGCCCGGAAACAGGCAGCTTTCCCAGAATGGCCAATACGTGCCCGGCACCCTCAAATACAGTGTAGCTCCTGCTGCAGACTCTGTGTGTATGTGTGTCTGAGGTGTGCGCGAGCTGAAGAGACTGAACCAGCACCTCCCTCTGGGAGCTAATCATAAAAACAATGTGAACACTTACCGGGCTATGACTTCCTTAAGAGATGTCATTTGTATGCAGAGCTACAGACATCTCATTTAAGGCTTTGCATTTAAGGCTTCAATTGTTGAAATACACACAAGGCAGCAAATTACGGTCTGTAACATCTGTGCATCGTCATTCTATCTGTACCCATTGGTTTGACACCATCCTAATAGATTTGACTGGAAAAAGCACTAAAACAAAGCAAACCGATGGAGTGCTGTGCACAGAGTTTGATGACAGGAACCAGCAGGATACAATTCATGAGCATGTTGCCTAAGTCTTTTGTTTTATCAGCATGATATTTGTCCAAAAGCTCACGCTGAGACCTACCCACAGGGGGGCAAGTGTGAGTCCCACGACGCACGTCTCTACCACACTAACGCACTTTTATTCTATCATTTTACATAGACACGAGCAGGCAAAAGCACACAGAAACACAGCATCCCCCCACTGCTTCCTTCTGTAGACAAGAACCTGATTTCAGATCACTGGGTAATTAGCTGCTAGAACTTGGAAAGGATTTAAGATGAAAATCAAAGTCTGTGCAACATCACAGTCTGACATTAAACACAGTTTTCCTTATGTAAGATAAGAAATGCTGCAGTATGGGTTACGGTAATTTAAGTCTGGGCTCTTTACATTACCGATATCCTCGTGGATCTATAATTGACCTTGGCTAATATGGACATCAAATGAGGTCTGCGCTACAGAAGTATGTACTGTTAGGATCAATAAGACTTTGCACGTATATAAGCCAAAACTGGGTTAATCAAGCAGGAATCTGCAAGAAGAGAAAGATAAAAAACTGCAGTGCAAAAAACCCAGGTACAGAAATGTGGAAAATAGGAGTGGAAATCGTTAGGCACCTCAAGACACGTCACTTTTTCCAGCAACCGCTGAGAGGTGGTTCTGCATAAAATCTGTGCTAAAATACCTTAACTTTGCAATGACTTACCAATAAACGGGTGGTTCTTCAACTTGTGGATTTTTATTTTGTTATATAAAGTTAACAGCAAAAATGTCTTGGATACATTTTACTATGCCTTCAATGTTTATTTGAATTACTTTTTAGTTATTTTTAAATTGCAAATTTAAATTGTATGTATGACTGATATCGTGCCGTGCCTCAGACCCAGAATTGTAATTTTGAATTATGAAAGAGGTCCATCACAAAAAAATATAAATTAATTTATACATACACTTACATTTTACATTTTAGAAAAAATGTACGCATAATTTAAATAAAATTCTAAAATTGTGCCAATTATGTAAAAAATGTTTTATTGTATTTAGGATTCATAACATGCTAGCTATTAAATTACCCTTGAAAAGACACTTTAAAATTAAAAACATGTTAATATGATCAGGTTTTAATATGAATGGGTGAACGAAAAGACATTTCTAATTATAATCAATGTTGAAAACAGCTGTTGTGGAAGCATATTATATACAAATGCTGTAAGCAAAATTTTTACTGCCATTTTTGAGCAATATAATGCATCCCTGCAGTACACAATTATTATAAAAGTTCAGTAATAGTAGACGACTTAAAGCTGCAGTAGGTAACTTTTGCAAAAACTTTTTTACATGTTTGTTAAACCTGTCATTATGTCCTGACAGTAGAATATGAGACAGATAATCTGTGAAAAAAATCAAGCTCCTCTGGATCCTCCCAGTGGTCCTATTGCCATTTGCAGAAACTCCATCGCTCCCGGTAAAAAACAACCAATCAGAGCTGCGGTCCATAACTTTGTGTATATTCAAAATGTAGAAAAATTTATATAATAAGCGAGTACACCATGAATCCATTTTCCAAACCGTGTTTTTAGCTTGTCCTGAATCACTAGGGTACACATATAATAAGTGTTTATATTCAGACTATTTTAGATTGCGGCGGAGTAACCCAGTACCTTTGTGATTCTTCATAGACATAAACAGAGAGAAGTAGTTCCGGCTACGATGTTCTTCCGCAAGACACAAGCAGTTCTGTTTATTAACCGCTAGAGCGTCAAAAGTTACCTACCACAGCTTTAATCAAACTAGTCACGGTATGGAAAGTGTGTTTAAAAAATTATATATATATATATAAGTGTTACTAGTTTAAAAGTATCCAAAGTGAAAAACACCCAGAATAAGTTTAATAAGCTATCATCAGAGGTGGCTGATGTAAATAATCAATTTTTTTAATTATTAATAATTCTTATGAATTAGCAGATTTGATAAAGAACCATCTGAGAGTTGCAATGCCTCATACATCAGTTCTGTGGATCAATTCCTCTCCTAAACTCCTAGCAAAAAAAATGTCAATGCAGTGATCTTGCAGAATATAAGGGAGACAATAAAGAAATCTTTCCCTGCTTGATAATAAAATCTTAATAGAAATAGTAAAATAGTAGAAATAGTAAAACTCTCAGACTTATCACGTATGAGTTTGGCCCAGGAAGTGAGAGGGGTTGAAAACACTAATTTAACAGCCCAGTGTCCAGTGAAAAGGACCGGCAAGCTCTGACCATTAAGCTAAGTAATTAATTGAAGTTAATGTTGCCTCAGATATCCCTCTTTGTAAAATGGCTCTGTGAACTCCCATTATCAAAGTTCCTTTGGGTGCTTAATCAGCAAAAATTAATGAGTTTTCCTCTTGTAGCACTAAAGAGAGCCACAGGAAATATGTTTTTATCAAAGAAAATCTAACAGCTGTAAAACATTAGAGGAATAAAACAACTGGTATAAATATGCCATTCACATGTCATGTCTTTTGCACTGTCAAATTAGTTATTTCTAATGTAGACGCGCTCAAAACGGAAGTGACGCAGTTGCGGCAGGCAAATTTTTTCCAAAAGCATAAGCACAGCATAAAGATAAAAACATTTCAACTTTTCAGAATGCTGCAAGGGCACCGCGGGTCACGCGACAAGAACAAACCAATCAGCTTCATCCTTTCCTGTAACAACATTGAAAGCTCAGCCAAGATGAAGGAACAGCTGATCATAGCTGTACAGGGATACTCATTTTAAAAATAAATTTAGTAGCAGAGCTACTGCAAGCTCCAAATCCATTTATCCTTTGCTGAAACTTCCACGTATTTATTGAGAGCGCAGGTCATGGTTGCTTAGCAACGGCAGACTCCTCCAAAGCGGAAGTGCCCAAATTCTATGGGGGAAAAAAACAGAACGCGGCATGTTGCATGCATTTTTAGGCACGGCGTGATCGGCCCCTTATAGTGCATTCAAAGCATACACTTTCGGTAAGTGTGCTTCCTGGGAATCGAACCCACAACCTTGCCTCGATTTACCCGTTGAAACATAAAATTAAAATTTTACTTTAAGCTAAGATCCTCACTACGGGTCAAATAAAATTCAGATCAATGATAGTTTAAATGTTCAGGTCTTTGCACAAAGCAACGAAGCATAATGAAAGCAAGCTGTAAGCAGTGCGCTGCGGAGCTGCATACAAAACAAGGTCTCTGCATTGTGTTAAGAGCATTAAAAGGGAGAAATTTGTGTACAAGAAAATAATAAATATGGATTTCAGTCCATGTAAGGAGCTTTGTGGCAGGGCTTCTGGGTACTCTGTTTACTGCAGACAGGAGTGGATAATTCAGGAAAGCATTCATTATTCAGAGATAAACAGAGACTCCCTTGATCTGAAGCTCCACAGGTGGGCTGAAAAAAACTCTCACGCTGGTCCTTGAGCTCCTGGGTAAAAATGGCCTCAGATCAATGAGATATGTCCCTGTCAGAGACACACAACAAATTCCCAAGTTACAAAGGGTTCGGCTGAAGGTACTCCCCCCAGAAGGGTCTAGTTGCCAGTGCACAGGGTTCCAGAACCATTTCAAATGATTTAGAAAGATTCCAGTCTGCTTTCGAAAATAAAATAGATTTATGACTTTTCAGTTACAAGTCATTAAAGAAAAAAAATGTTTTTCAGATACATCATGAAACATACTGAAATACTCGTAATGTTCATTATTGTTATTATTATTTTATTACTGAAAGACACATAGTTGCACCTCTGGATAGTACAAATATGGGTTGCTCTCTATGGTTTATGATGCAAGCAACATGTCAACTAAAATGAACTACTACCCAAACTCTAAAACTGTCGTGAACTTCAGATTCTGTGCTCTACACAGGTCAAAGGTTACAACTTGGCCTAGAGATTTACAATTCTTAATATAACCAAACACAACCCGAAAGGTCTTTGCAGCAGACATACACAGAGGATAAAAGGGATTATCTGACCCACCCAGCAGGGCACAAGCTATGGATCAATTGCTAGATCTAATTGACTAGGAAGAGACTGCCTGCCTGCAACATAAAAGTAAATCTTATAAATAAAACCGCAGCCAGTTTTATTTTCCTGCTTAAATCCTGGCGTGGGAGAGGCAGGATATTATATTTAATAGATTAAGCAAACAAGCCCTCTTTCCTCTGGTGCTGAGGGCTTTTCAAGATGTTTGCACTACAGATTTTTTGTGTTGCAACATATCACAGACCTCCTAAAACAGCCTGAGAAATTTTCAATTCACTTTGGGAAAAATATGTTTCATAATATCAAATAGCAAACTCAGGTGAAAGAGGAGCCATAGAACACAACGTTTTTAAAAAAGGCTGGAAATATCTAAAAGAAAAACAATCAAACAGGATTTAATTTTTTTCTTTCTCTTTGGAGAGATACACGCTCTTGGTGCATAAAGAAGATCTGTAAAGTTGCAAAGACTAAAGTCTCAAATCCAAAGAGATATTATTTATAAAAGTTAAGGGTCAACCATGCTTACCTAAAACAACTTGTTCTAACACACTCCCAGCTGTCTATTTAACACTTTGCAAATGCTCACGCAAAGAAACAAGTCATAACTTTGAATCTCGCAATGTTGTGGAGACGCTGTGTGTTTCATTCTGAAATTGAAATACTACAATGCTGGTGTCTGTTTCTATAAAGTGGGGCAATTCCAACTTTGCAAAGACGGTCTGGCGCTTCTGAATTATAGTCTGTAAGTAAGTTTTCATACTTAAAGGATTTGTCACTGATGATTCAAAAGCAGTGTAGAGTAGCGCTTGTTTGTCATTTCTCCCATTACAAATGCAGACATGGTTTTATGTTTACGCAGCGCGATACCCAACGCAATGTGTAAAAAAAAATCAGTACCGTATTTTCCGGACTATAAGTCACACTTTTTTTCATAGTTTGGCTGGTCCTGCGACTTATAGTCAGGTGCGACTTATCAAAATGAATTCGACATGAATCGAGAGAAATTAACTAAGAGACATGAACCAAGAGAAAACATTACCTTCTACAGCCGCGAGAGGGCGCTCTATACTGCTCAGTGCTCCTGTAATCTACCACTGAGCAGCATAGAGCGCCCTCTCCCGGCTAAAGACGGCAATTTTTATCTTGGTACTTGGTTCAAAATAAATGCGACTTATAGTCCAGTGCGACTTATAGTCCGAGAAATATGGTAATTATGTCCCCACTGAATACAACAAACTTAAAGTTTTGATGTAAATTATTTGAATATATACAATCCAATTAAACATCAAAAGCCAAATGAAAATCTTTGTCTCGCTAAATCTTTGAATAACTGAACTAATCGATAAAATACTGATACACATAACACTGCTGCACAGTTTCCAAAGGGGGGAGCAGTCAGAATTACCAAATTCTAGAGAGAATGCAGTCAGCCCAATAGAGCACATGTCCACAGGCATGTTAATAACCCCACTGATCTGGGACTATTGGCACTTTAAATAAACTTGCTATAATGCGATTTAACCTCACTTTCTTGGTGCTGAAGGTCAGAGGCAAGTTAGACTGAAAAATGTGTGATATTTGGTAGGTTTAAACTCATCTGGGGGGGGGGAATTGGCACAAACATCAAATTAATTATTTTTTCTATTGGATTAAGAAGTGAACAAGTAAAAAAGACTTTGTTTTGGAGGGCAGCCTACTCCTAACTTAGTCCAAAAATATTTCAAATGACACACAAGGGTTTTCCGGTTAAGTTTACACTGGGTTTTAAAAAATCGTCTAGGGCATGGGTGCACTGCGATAAGACAAATCTTTGCCCACTCACTTGAAAAACATTAACTTTTAAAGCAGACCATGAATATAATTCTGCAGAAGATTTCGAAGGCAAAATAGTCGTTATGCTGCAGAAAAAAAATATTATAAACTTAATTTGCTTAAATAACTGACCATTTATGGAAATGCCCCACTTGAAGTTTGCATCAACAAACTTATTTATATCTATACTTCTTTACATTTTTCATTGGCAGTTTATATTAATTAATTAATTAACTAATGAAGCCCTAATGTAAAGTGTGAAAGTAGCCCATAAAGAAGAATAAAGAGTAAAGAATAAAGAACCAACAACAGAGAGCAAAATAAAAGCTCAGAGGTTCTAGTCTTTGGGAAAGACGTTCTGAAACATGTGAGAAGTAACAGTTAAAAACGCTATTTTTGAAGCCATGCAGCAGTCTACTAGTTTACAAATTCAGGTCATTATCTCCTAAGAACATTTACTTTCTTGCACTGTTTTTGTGCTGGAGGGCACTCGCACTTCAAACATCTTTCCATTACACACATAAATGTCAGAGTCATTATTCAGATGCCTCACCGTGGAATTTGCTCTTTAAGGAGGTTTTTTTGTTTGTCTGTCAAATTGAACTTTTATTGATTCTGAATAACTTTGTTTTTATCATGAGAAGGGAGCTTAATGAACAGCACCTCTTGAAAGTCAATCAAGCAAAACTAAACGAACAGCATTCTGTTTAACATGGCAAGAGGATGAGATGCCAGTGGCTATTTGATTGTTCCTTTCTGTTATGAACTAATCTCCGCAAAACGAACAACCCGAGCAAATTGGATTCATCAAGCCTGTAACGATAGAGAAATTTACTCACATCTGATCACAATACAACACCAGGGATGAGCTGAACTCTGACATTAGAGAAAAGCGAAGCAAAACTGATTTAGTTAACAAATGCAATCTCATGCTTCAGAATTTCCGAATAAACCTACATATGAAATGCACACCTCACTTAACCAGCCTTAACCAGATCTAAATTTTTCAATCAAGTCTAACATTTGCCCTTTCTGTGTCTCGTATTAAAAGTAGTGTCATATTAAACACAAAGATCACATCTAAAAAGATCTAAAATCTCTTAAAACTCTTCTATCTGGAAGCAGACTTCTAAGTGCATTACCGCCATCTATCTCTCAAATGGACCATTGACACTCTTAATTGAGATTGCAGATAGAGTGTCAATAGTCCATTTGAGAGATAGGTGGTGGTAATGAACTTATAAGTTTACAATCAGCCATAAAACAGAAGGAAGAAGATGATGACGCATCAGGTGCCGGCTGTTGAGAACACACTCAAGATGCTCTCAGGAAAGTTCGGAAATTGCAGTGAAAATCAGAGGTAAAAAAACTTTATAAATACTGTTCAGTTTCTTGCACAGACCAATCGTTTTGTGTCTTTACATATCAATGTATCGTCATGACCCGCAGGGTTTAATTTGGTTTTGTTTGTGTATGTTTTTTTGACTCTCAAAGCCATGATTCCTATCCACTTTCATTATATGACTGACAGAGTGCAACGGTTTGAGCCAAAAATCTTTGTTTGTGTTCTACTCAAGAAACAAAGTCACCTATATCTTGCATGCCCTGGGGGTAAGCAGATAAACATACAATTTTCATTTTTGGGTGAACTATCCCTTTAACAGCACCTAAGATAGTAGTGTTCTGCCAGAAATATTTGCTGTTCTACACTGGCACGTTTTGTGCAATTCCTGCACTTTTTGTTTCAGACTAGCCCACAGAAATCACAGACACTCATAAAACCCCCAGCTAAAGTGTGCGGTTCACAAATACATTATAAAATTAAACATTTGCATATAAAATTGAGTTAATAGTAGTGTTATGGCAAGAATAAAACAGGCTCATGATTCAGAAATCCATTAGCATTTAAATAAACAAAGACTTGCAGAAACAGAATGAATCAGTGTGGAACGCCGTGTGCGGTACTACCGTAGTAATTAATCATTTCAGAAAAGCTATAGTGCAAGTGTGTCAAACGTAACTTAAAGGAACATTCTGTCTTTGTAAGGACATCATATGATGGCAGAGGCATTACCACATGATCAAAATCAAGCTCAAGGTCCCTCAAAATCTGTCGTTCTATAAAGGCGATGTCTTCAAATGGGTGCTATTTATGTGTCAAAAATAAGCATGAATCAAACCATTTACTTTGGTGTTCTCTGAAAGCCAGCATTTTCAACCAGGGAGCCATGAAGGCAACATAGGAAGCAATGAATCCTAATAATGACATTTCTTACTATCACTTTAGATAATTATCTGTAAAGCTTTAACAATCATTGAAATAACCCTAATGAAAGCCATTATTAGGTGTTGCTTAGAAAATCTAGCTTTTTGGTCCCTGAACTCTGGGTCTTTAAAGGATAAAAACAGTATTCCATGTATCATATTAAGATAAATGTTTTGATTTGATCGGAAAAAAAAAGGTAAAAACTGTAATATTGTTAATGTGTGATCCCTAATCTAAATTGATACTAAAAAAAGAAGATCATTTATTGAAAATAAAATTTTTTATTTAAATATAAATGCCTTTACTGTCACTTTTGATCAATTTAATGTGTCCTTGCTTAATAAAAGCTTTATTTTTTTAATACAAAAAAATCTAATCTGACCCTAAACTTTTGTGCTGTTGAACAACACAGCAAGTAATGATTAGGCATTCTCTTTTTAAATTACTTATTCATTCATTCATTCATCCATTATACTCCTAAAATCTGAAGAATAAGATGACATTTCAATATCCACAGCAGGATGGGAAAGATGTTCTTATCTCAGTGTTTTGAGAGTCTGTGTGTTGCTCCTGTTAGTGTGTGTTTTGTCATGGCTGCCTTATCATTATCCAGACCCACAACACAAGACCAAAGCCGAGACATGTTTACACCAATTGATCTCTTTCCTCATAAATAAACAAGTCTGAACTATAATGTTTACCAAGCACCCCTCTGGTGACTGCGCAAAAAACTCTTGCCACATTCAAGCGACTCCCATAACTGATATAGCCTAAATACACAAGGGAGGTTCAAAATCAATTTTTAGTAGCTACAGTGTGTGCTGACTTTCAAAATCCCTTGCAACAGACAATTGGAATTGTTTATTGAAATAGATAATAATACTCCTCCATATGAAAACATAACCAAACAGGATGCTCGAACAAATTAAGCAGCTGATAAGTAGCTTCACAGCACCAAACTCCTTGGAAAAAAATGCAATAAATAGCCAATCGTACAACTAAACTGGCCCGGACGTGTTAATATGCGCGATCATTAAGCTGTAACAACAAGATGTGCCCAGAGCTTAATTCTGAAACAGTTTGAAGAAAAAGTAGCTACGCTTACAGATGGTTGGACGGCATTAGACCTCTCACGTCTCGCCTTTTGGCAACCACGATGCAAAACGGTTAATTCGCAATGTAATTTGTGCAAGCAACATTCAAATTAGCAGAACGAAAGTGAGAGGAGAGGAATTCGCCTCAAGCTAATAAACAAAAACGGGAATAACTCTGTTCACATTGCTCAGCTTCTAAGTGAATATTTCAGTTAGTAATCAGAGGCTAGGCTGGTTAAAAATGAAAAAGCTCTATGTTGTGTAGTCTGGTGTGATATAGCTAGCCAACCATGATGAAGAATGAAATTAATACTGCTCTTCAATATTTCTAGACAGATGATTGGAGGCTCGACAGGCAGGGTCAGGTAGCCGGGCAGGAAAAGCGGATCTATAACAATTATCTGAAATACTCGAGAGACTAGAGCTCTGCCTCCTGCTCTATTTATACACACAAAACCAAACACATCACCTCTGTCACTCACACCAGGAGCTGCCAATTATACATTATCAACTTAATCCTGATTTATTAGATTGAAAAGTGGATAGAAAAACAAAGTGGCATGGCAAATGGATTTCGAATATATTTTCTAATTTATTTTTAAGAGTGTAGAACAATAATTTGGGTTCCCCAAATAATTTTGCTGCAAATGAACCCAGCTTTTTATTTGTGTGAAGCACATATTAATAATCTAAAGATCACTTTTGAGAGCTGAAGAGCAAAGTTTTACTACTAGTATATGCTAGTATTAAAATGTCACTCTTCTGCTCTCAAAAATGTTCTTTAGATTATTAATATGTTGCTTGTTGGCAGCAAAACGTGCTGTCAGTTCGGAGTATTACTAAGCTGACGAAATGCTTTCTACATCCCTTTTGTAACTCATGTATTTACCAAATAGGAAATGATGCAACTAAGTGTAAACACAATCAGAATATGTCTAAGAGGACCATGTAATAGATCACTACAGCCTGATGATTCTACAGGAATCTCTGCTCCCAAACAATACAAATTGTGGGGCTGAGTGGCAGGAGTACTAAGCCTAAAAGTGATTATGTATATATAAAAAAATAAAATAAATGAATAGATATTTTAAAAAGGAATAGCCAATTAAATTCAATGTTTAAATCAAGAAATAAAATGCACTCAAAATAATTCAGTTTTTAATTAGAACACATGGGCCAACCAAATTAATGATAGCAATACGGTACGTGCAAACTTGCTGAAAAAAAAAATAATAATAATATTAATAATTTTAACACAATATTTACTCAAAATATTTCAAAGCAACCTATTAAACTATTAAACATGGGGAAAAAAGGCTGCGCAAAGTTAAATTATGAATTAATTGGCGAGATTCCGATAGTCTGCAATGTCGACATTGTTTTCAGGCCAAATACGGCCTAGCGAATACATTTGCCTATCAATAATAAACAGCCATAATTATCAACAAATACCTTTTCCAAATATACATAGATTTGTCTGATTCATAAATTGTTGAATCAGAGTTTTAAATCAACTCACAACATAGTAATTAATCATACGTAACTCTAGCAATGTTTCGCGCTAAGAACGGCGCAAAACTATTACCAACACAGTCCATTAAAACCCTCACAATGTATCTTTATTTTTAAACGATCACGAATATATCCTGGATATTCAATATAGTCGCCCATCCCTACTACAGAGAGAGCACGCAGGCAGAAAG
Organism: Carassius auratus; assembly: GCF_003368295.1. Lineage (NCBI taxonomy): Eukaryota > Metazoa > Chordata > Actinopteri > Cypriniformes > Cyprinidae > Carassius > Carassius auratus. The sequence goes on along the minus strand of NC_039288.1, from coordinate 12,259,551 downwards.
TGCTCAAGGACAACAACAGTCTCAGTGCACATAAACACACTTAATGTGGAGATACAGATGCATAACAATGCTGCTCCATTTCAAAGCTGTATAGATGTAGTATCATACAGGAACAAACTGCAGAAGATCAAAGACAACAACACTGATAAAAAAGAAAGGAAAGCAGAAGATGAGGTTGCAGCACTCACCGGTGAGAACAGCTTTAGCGGACGGGTCAGCCAGGTCCAGGGCAGACTTGCCGTCGGTGTTGCGGATGTTGGGATCGGCGTTGTGCTGGAGCAGAACTGTGCAGGGGAAACACAAGCAGTATCGTAACTCAGGCAGGCAGAGGCTGCTGCTGGGGCCGTTCGCACCGCTGACTGGGAGCGATTGCCTCGGCATGGTGCAGACATAAACACACATCGCGCACCAGCGCACCAAGAGCAGCAGCGAAAACAGCCCGCACGGAAAAACACACACTGCAGTGAGACGGAGGAAAAAAGCCCATGTTACTGAGAGAGAGTCCGACTCCGGGCATGTGACAGAAACTCGGGTGTGAGAGAGGAATATCTAAGCATGTTTTCCGATCCTCTCCACTGTCCCCTGAGAGAAAGGAACAGAGATGGAGAGAGCCATTGGCTGGCGCTCTGCTACTGAGACCCAAGTAACGCAGAGCACCTAGAGCAAGCAGCGTCTATCAACTGTCTCCAATCCTCGCCTCTCTCTCTCTGTACAACAACGTACGCGTGTACACAGGCTAACGTGCGTGTCCCCTTCCTCTACTAACCCTGTCCATTCACTAATACTTCCACACACATCTGTGGCATCAGAGAGGAACTACAAATAACTCTTCTTAAAAATGAGCATCTCCATGCTTCAAATCTTTGGGAGCATCCAGGAGCTTTGGGCTAGTGATGTGCAAAACAACATGGTTTCATAATCAACTAGTCTTCTGGAAGACGTGCATAATTAGGCTGATTTTGGGATCACCTGGACCCAGTTTTCAATTTATATGTGCAGGGACAATTTAATGTAAATGGAGGCATTTCTTTTATAGAATACAATTAATTGCTTACCTCAACCAGTTCCTTAAAACGAGATTAAAAATAGTTTTCTTAAAAAGTTCACCCAAACATGAAAATTCTGTTATTTAAATCACCTTTATGTCATTCCAAACCTGCATGACTTTCTTCTGCGAAACACACACAGAAAAATGCTTTTTCTGTTTTGGTGACCATTGAAAAACAACACTACACTAAATAATATTAAAAAAAAATATCTATGTGCAACTGAAGAAATAAAATCATATAGGTTTGGGACAACATAGCGGTGTGAAAATGCAGAATTAACATTTTTGCTATTTAATGTACCGCTGCTAAATATATAAACAAATACATGAAATAATATCATACAATAGTTGACCTCACTAATTGACATCTTGCTTGTTATACAGTGTCAACCATCATGGCCCATCTTCTCTGAAAGAAAAAATGATGCTAAGGAACTGCAATATAATTACAGCGCTACAGCAAATAAATAAATATATTAATAATAAATTATTATGAAATGGTTATGATAATAATAATAATCATAATTTAAAAATCTAGAAATAAGTCTACAAAAACAAAAAAGTTAATTTTTTTTTAATCTTTCAGAATTGATGCATTAAACTGAGAAAAAGTGACTGTAAAGACATTGAAAAAAATATATTTTATATACGATATCTATTACTGATAAATTGTTCTACTGAACGATGTAGCTACAGCAGAGTCAATTTTAAATAGAAAAAATATAGAAACTCTTTGGTCATTTTTGAGCAAAATGCTAATGCTCTAATCAGATTCAATGTTCTATGCTAAGTTAAGCTAAAAGTGCTACCGCCAGACCCGGAGATTGACTGAATGGATTAGAAACTGTAAAATTCAACTGTTTAACTCTAGGGGAGTTTGAAATGAGCCTATTTTCAGTGTTCCGTTAAAGCATCATGTGACACTGAAGACTCGAGTAATGGTTGCTGAAAATGTTGCTTTGCAATCACAGGAACTAATTGCATTTTAAATTATAATAATTATAATTTTTTTAATTATAATAATAATTTATAATTATAATAATAGACTTCTTTCAAAAACTTTTTTTTTAATCATATCGACAAACTTTTGAAAGAGTGTATTTGACCATCATGTCATCTGGGACAGGCTAATACAATGAAGCATAAGCTTTGCAAGAAAGCTATACTCAAAACAATACTATTAAATCTTTAAAGCCTGAGGGGAAAAAAACAAGTGTTTTGTTTGGATTGGTTCATAAATCCTGGCAAAGAAGTATGTGTACCTAAAAAAAGGAGAGCAATCTTGCGTTGCGTGAGTATGATTGTGATGCTACTGCTATGCCAGTGACTCATAGGTCATCCATTTCTCATCACAAAAACACAGTTTTGACAAGCATTAAACCCGTGTGAAATACACCACTGCATCAAGGGAGGACTCGGGGTTTGATGAGGAAAAACACAAGCTGAGGAAAACGGTTTAGTTAAGTGGGAAGATACAGCTACCATCAACCCTCTCAGTCAAATTAATATGCACTAAAGGCCCCACGGAGACCATATTTGCATACACTGGTGTCATGAAAGCATTTGAGCAGTGGGCTGCTGTGGGGTGGGTGGGCACAGAGGTTCGGAAGTGTTTGAAGGGTGACGGCAATGCGGTGAATACATTTCGTTGGCGTCCTTATGACAGCTTGCCGATCCATCAGGCGACAGGCACCGAGGGGACATCATTGTAACCTCTGCGATCCAGTATGTTGTCTGTTACAGTATGTTGTCTGCATGCTTACACATTCTGAAGCGTTTTTTGTCCTGATCTATTAATTTATTCAAAAATACATTGCATTGGTTTAATTTGTTTCTTAAAGTTTATTTTGATACTTTTCAGGGAGCATAAATGTCAGTGTGATACAACTGTACTGATATAATAACAAAAAAAGAGCCTTGTTGCAATGGAAACAGCTACCTTAACAGAGTCAAGTTTAGGCTGTTCTGTACCTGCTCAAAATTCAGTGTAAAAGACACAATGGCACATCAAAGCCAGACTCAATTATGCCTGCTCAGACCCACCTCAGTCCCTTGTATCAAAGTATATCATTGTCACTTAAATGCCACTTCAGAAGCACTTCTGTAAATTTGGCATCATAAAATACCAGATAATTTGTCTTTTTGATTTAAGTGGTGCAAATCTTACATTTTTACATAAATTTTACATTTTTTAATGTTTAGGATGTGTATGCTCTCAGCCTGGTACATGTATTTTAAATGGACCGCTTCATTTTCTTTCTATCTTTATCATAGACAACCTTACTGACCCTGGAAAATGCTTTTTTTTAATAATGATTAAGATGTGAAAACATTTATTCAACATGTGTAAACAATGTTATTACTTTTTACATAACCTTTAAAAATGACTTCCCAATAAACTGAAAACAGAATAACCAAAAAAACAAAGTACATCCACAGAAAAACAAAGAAACAAAGTACATCCACAGAATGTGGTATATAATAGATTTATTTTGTTCCTTTCCTTATCATGTACAATCTTTAATGTCATTGACCCTGAAATAAACATGAAAATGTGTGCACAGAATACAAATGAAAGAACCCCAGAACCAACTGCAGCTGTAAAGCAGATGGCGAGACCTACAGTTGGTCATGAGGACCTTCTGAATAAACAACGGCCGCCCATGCACAGTAATTGATGGTAGGAGTGTGATCAGAAGAGTAAGGTAATTACGACCAGACACTGAACACTGAGCGCTTCAGATAGAACATGGGTGCTTGGGTTAATGCATAACCATGTACAAATCCCTGCTGTTCTGACAGCGTTCAGAGAGTCTTGCAAACACGCATGTATCAGACACAGCCATCTCTGCAGGCTGCCATTCATTAAGTTTCTTGACATACTTAGACAACGGTGAAAACGGCTATTAGTGCCAAGTGAAATCATTAGCAATTTGATAAACCCAGAAGGGAATGGAAGAATTGACTCGCGGGGCTTGCAAACACAGAGACGGGCACATACACATTATCCGGGATTGAAGGTGTGCGCCGGAGACGTTTGTGATTATTTGATTTATTGATTTTTAATTTCATCCCTTACGTGCGCAATAATGATTAGCCACATTGGAAAAGAAGAGTGAATGGCTACAGACCAAGGCTATGAATGTGGGGAGATCACACTTGTTCGTTCGGTAAAAAAGTCAGGAATGAGGTGGAGAGGTAGAAATACAAATTAAAACATTCCGTCACCATTATCGTTATTTGAGGTAAGGAATGACAACCTGACCTTAAATTTCATGCTGCCCCCTGCAGCTTTGGGCTGATGGACAGAGAAATTAATGAGTGGGGACCAGCAGCAATAATTAGCAAAGAGAATGCTAATTATTTATTCATCATGAACAAAGGGAAAAGGTGACAACTAGGGATGCAACGATACCATTTTTTCAGAACCGATCCAATACCCAACATTCTGAGTATCTGCCTATACCGATCCAATCGCAGTTTTTTTTTTAACAATGTAACATTTTTATACTTCTCTGTGTTGACCTGATCATCACTCTTTTGTGTGTTAAACACAATCTACTAGGGGTTTAACGGTATGTGTATTCGTACCGGACCGTTTTGGTACAGGGCTTTCGGAACGGTGCACATGTGTACGGAATGACCGAATGCAATATTTTGTGTGTGGAACATAGGTTCATTTTCTTGTTTCCAAACGAACATATTAAGTAGCGGAAGTCTCCCCGTTCAGCGCTAATCCCGCCCTGCAGCTGATTCTAAGGCCAGTGACACACTGGCTGCATGGCGTGAGCGTGGCGTTTCTGCTGCGTGTCAGTTGCGTGATCCTGGTCCTGTGACTTATAGTCAGGTGCGACTTATTTATCAAAATTAATTTGACATGAACAGAGAGAAATGAACCAAGAGAAAACATTACTGTCTACAGCCGCGAGAGGGCACTCTATGCTGCTCAGTGCTCCTGTAGTCTACACTGAAGACATAGAGCGCCCTCTCGCGGCTGTAGACGGTAATGTTTTCTCTTGGTTCTAGGTTCTAAATAAATGCAACTTATAGTCCAGTGCGACTTACATGTTTTTTTCCTCATGATGACGTATTTTTGGACTGATGCGACTTATACTCGGGTGCGACTTATAGTCTGAAAAATACGGCATATATAAACAAATTCATTTTAATGAAAAATAACAAATGAAAACAATCATTTATGACATCACAAGTACAAAGGGAAGAGATATTGATAAGTAGTGTATTAAATATGTGCGTTAGTTTAATGAGCCTTTTCTTTCTCATAACTGTTTTAAACCTCAGTTATGTGCGCTCTTAAAGAGAGTTTTATCTTTTTGACTGTAGTATCCGAAAGCAACACGCAGTTTGATTCCTGAATGGAGGATGACAGACAGCCGCAGCGGAAAGAAGAGTTTATTCAGACTTGAATTTAATGACTTCAATATTAATCTTGGATCAATCTTGTCTGACCAAAACCGGATCCGCAGAAAATGCCAGTATCGGAGCCGATACCGATCCCGAGTATCGGATCAATGCATCCCTAGTGACAACACTTGTTGGGTACCAAAAGGATGAAAATAAAAGGGGCTCCTGCAGGAGCTCATTCTGTTTCCTCCAATATTTGTAGATGCATTTTGTCCATAGAAATGAATTATTCAGTGCTGTAATTTTATGGATTAGTTGTTGCAGCCCTATTAGCAGCTTTAAAATTCTGCCAAAACAAATGCAGCTAGGGCTGTGTATCGGCAAGAATCTGGTGATACGATACACATCATGGTACAAGGGGTTGCGACACACATGTGATAATATAAGCAAGACGATATATCGGGATATTTCTTATTTCATGAACAGGATATATTTTTAGAAAAACCATCATAAAGAACAGAGCAGCAAGTTCCTCTGTCTGCTCGGGTTTAGTTAAGGATGGCGTCCATATCAATTTGAGCCAGATTAAGACCCAGAGAATATTGAACAAGAGGGTCACACACGGTTATTGCAAGACATATTACAGTGGTAACGTTATTATTGTTGTTGTTTTTTTTTGGCTAAATCACCTTTAAGATAGGATGTCATCAACTGCTTAAAAATAACTGCATTTACTATGTACAGATAAGTGTATATGTATTATTTTTATACTTATTTAATTCTATCATAATAACATGAATTGCAGTGAAACTGTTATACAGTTTAATTTATTTATGGTATATTATATATAAACGTTATTTATATATATGTATATATATATATATACACGTGTGTGTGTGTGTGTGTGTGTGTACTTGTTTTTCTATTCTGGTGGGGACTTAAACCTGAATACACACAGACTCATGGGGACTCATGTCACAGTGGGGACCTAAACTGTAACCATTACACCTATGGAGAGTCCCCACAAATATAGCTGACCAGACATGTGTGTGTGTGTGTGTGTAAAACCTCCTTAGCTATTAATGTTTACAAATAAATAGTGGAACTAATACACATTTTTAAAACGTGGTGCTCATGCACAAAATGCTGAAAAAATTGTGGTATGTAAACAACAATGTCTGTCTGTATTTTGCATTAAAAAATATATATAAACATCAAAAAGCAATGCAAAAGCGTTCCACTGTTCCATTGCATGGTAATAGAATATAAAGTGGCCATATGTCCTGTCTGAATCGAAACACACCTTCTGGTTGAGGCATGTGCAAACATCCTGGTAAAGCTAAGTGTTTATTTTGGTCTTTTAGTTACTGACTCTATCAAAAACCAACCAAGCCTGGGGATTATGAACAATTAGGGCGTCAACCAGAGATGACGACAACAAACGACACATTGAACAGAAGTTGCCTGCTATGCTTTAAACTAAAGCAATGGACAACAACAAAAAACAAATCTCTATTGCTCTGGATGCATCAGCATAAATCTACAATTTGAACTAACTTGCACAATGTCGTGATCAATACTGAATCAAAAATATCTCAAGGACAGAAGTTTTATTTCCAGCATGACTACTCCACTCTAGACTGATGTATAAAAATTGGAGGTCTACTTGTACATGGAATGACTCAGCCTGTCTAAAGCTCTCCAAAGTAAATTTTCTGATGAATAAGTGCAAAGATAAAAGCCAGAGAACATCTATTTCAATCTTTTGATCTTCCCAATGTACTGCATGAAACAGAGGACTGAAATGTTTAACCACATTCCATCGCCACTCTCTTCAACCCTCAAATGCAATGTAAAATTTTCTCATGAATACCAAGCAGTAAAGATCTGATTAATGACTGAGAGCTGTGTAATAGCGTCAGTCACCGTGGCTAATCAAGAAAAATGCCACATGGTTAACCCATATCGAGAACTGTTCCTCAGGCAAAAACACAGGAAGAATTAAAGTCATGCATCTTCAGAATTCACTAAGGCGAGATTGTACCATTCGTCTCCTCAATCTACGATGCTGACATGTTACCCATCGAATCTAAACCAACACTTTCAAATCCAGAAACATGTTTCAGGATTTCCGATGATATACTATAGTTATCAATGTAGAAGAGACAGAAGAATAGGGGCTTACCGATGCATACGTCAATTTTGCCCTTGATGGCGGCTTCATGGAGAGGAGTGTAATTCCAGTTGTCTCTGGCATTGGGATCGGCGCCTTGACAAAGCAACAAGCTGACAACCTCTGCGTGACCAAAGGAACAGGCGTTGTGCAGTGGGATCAAACCTCCATCATCTCTTGCGTGCACGTTTGCCCCCGTCTGCAGGAGATGTTCCACAACGTCTTTCCTTCCAAAACCTGCGAGACAAAAATGTCAGTTAATCAAGTTTTCAACATGCATATCAGTCACGTCTAGCAAGAAACAAATTTTACACTTGTGCTGCTGTTCTTTCCATTGACTGTCAAATCTTATCTATGATTTTAGTCATGATATGAGAACCTGTTTCAGCAGATAATGCTTTATTTTGGTTTGTTCTGGTTACAGACTGAGAATACTATTGGACATGAAGAGGAAGAAAATAAACCGGTTTCCCACAATAGACCATTAATATGTGCATACAAGGATCATTCAATAATTTTATTGATATAATGCATGCACTATAAGCATCCCAAAGAGGCAAATAACATTCGATGGCATGCTTATTCCAGCAAGAAATCTATCAGTGTACATTTCAAATAATATATGTTTAGCAAGTACAGTTTTCCTTTCTCTGTGGACATATTTCCTACTGCAACAGGAACTTGGGGCGGGACCCAAATAGCTCCTTAATTTGTTTAAAAACAGCCTCTAAATAACCACACGTGGACTAACATCCAGAATTTTTTATATCTTTAAAAATATCCAGCCATTTGTGATTATTGGATTAGGACTATTAAAAATTGTTCTGTAGTGGTTGCATTTACAAAGAGCATAAAATTAAGAATGAGCACGCATATAGTTAAATTCAACATTATTATTATTATTATTAAATTGGAAAACTGATTTTGTGGCATTTACTACATTTATGTTTTGCGTTTAGTATTTTGGCAGCTCTGTAAGGTCACAAGTAACGTGAGAGGGTCCGGTTTCAGTTTATTATACAATTATGCGAACGAAAGTAAACATTAATTCAGGATATTCGGGGACAAACTGTAACTTTATTGCGATGTTTGTAACTTTTATCGATCACCTCGCGGTGCAGTGCGGTTCATTCAGCCTGTATGTTGAACTTTATTCAGTTACGGCAACGCGGCAAACGAAAACAAACATGAGCAGACCGATTTAGCTGGCGGAGTGGTTAACTTTCTACTAGACAGAACCAGAAGCATGATTGTCCTGTTGGCCAACTTGGCCGAATTCTAACTTACTTTATTCCCTTTCACCTGTTTTCCTTTAACCCCATCAAACTGTTTATTTAGTGACTTAAACCGTCTACCTGGATGATTTCCATATCGAGATTGATCGCAAACATTTATATGTTTGTATTTACCTGCAGCGAAGTGAAGCGGGGTCGACTTGCGCCCGGCCATGTCCTTTGCGTTTACATTGGCCGAATCCACCAGCTTCTTCACTCGAGAAACGTCCCCATTCCTGCAGGCCTCAAACAGCTCCCTGAAAGCCCCACTCGTGCCGCAGACGCTGTCTCCAGGACTGGCACTACCGGAGTCGGGAGTGGAGACCGCACTACTGCCCCCGCCGGTGGTAGGCGAGCTAGTGCTGCTGGAGCTGGAGCTGCTGCTGCTGGTGCTGAGGAGCGGAGCGGGGATTTCTGCAGCAATCTCCGGATCCCCGATGCTTTCCGGCTCCCCACCAGCCGCAGAGCCGCCGGTGTCTGAGGGTGATTCTTGAGGCGTGAGGGGACTGGGGTCGGGTCTTGGTGGGGAGGATAAGTTTTGTTGTTGTTGCTGCTGGGAAGGGCGACGAGACGTCGCCATTTTCACACACTCAAATCCCCCTCTGGCAGCCAAAACAGTTGGGGAGAACTTCCGGGAAGTGTCATAGTAAAACTTCCGCTTGCAAATGACCAAAACGGTCAAACATTTTTGTGGCTATCTGTGTCTTATTACCATGGTAATCACAGTTTCCGGCAGCAAAAATCAGGGGAAGCATGGTATCATAAATAAGAAATAAAAATTCAGACAGAATTTTGTTCCGAATATAATTGAGTTAAATTACAAACAAATGCAAAAGTGCTTCTGGAAATCTGCCTACATATAAACAATATTATGAAATCAAAATGTAAAAAAAACAAAAAAATCCAAATTAAACAGTTTATCATATTTTTATACATTCACGCTATTATTATTATTGATGGCTTGTTTCTGCTGAAGAAAACAAACAAATATTTAAACTAGTCTAAGTTGGTTTGCTGGTCCTAGAGCTGGTCTTCCAAAGCCAGCCTGGTTAAAAAGAGCCTAAACCCTTCTAAAACCAGTCCTCTGATATCAACCAAAACTGCTCAAATCAGAAACCATCTTAATCTGTATTATTATTATTATTTACAGCAGGGATTAGTTCACATAGAGCGTATTTTTCAATTATGAATAAAATAAAATCTGTGACTCAAAAAAGGAATTCTGAAGGAATATAATAGTTGTATGATTCATCAAGCACGTAAACCATTTGTCTTTATCAGATTGGCATACTTCTGTTTACAATATCGAATCAAAAATCATGGGTCAAAGTCTTAGATCTATTAGCAGCTGTTTATAACAAACATTGTTACTTATTCCCTAGACCCTCATTGGGCAACTCAACCATCACTGATTCAATATTGACAAAACAAAACTGCAAATCCCCCCTCTGTAAACATTTGTTTTAACTTGAATTAGGCTAGTGAAAGTAATGACCTTCTGGGATCAGAGTTCTATTTCTCAGCTGTTTGAAAATATTTGATTGCTCAAGCTGAAACGCTAGCCAAGGATGAACGTTCACAGTTTTTGTGCTTGAGTATAAAGTTCTGCTTTTCTGTTGCCTTTTATATTATAACAATATTTGCGTCAGAATCATGGAACTCTTATCTCGCCGACAGTCCAACGTTAATGTTTACAAAGCTATCTTATTTTCTCCTCATGTTCAAGAGTACTAAAGTGTAATTTATTCAAAAAATATCTATATCCACATCCCGGTCCAAAAGACCAAACGGAAAATCTGAATTTAAAAATCTAATTTAAACCTGAAAATAATCAGAAAGTTTACGTTTTGAAAAATAAAGAAACATATGCATTAACTACATCCGAATATGCGTACTTCCTCCCTATGTGAAAATCATATGTGAAAGTGTAGTATACCCAAATTCACAGTATTCATAAAAAGAAGAAGAAGAAAAAAACAAGCAAAAAGTACCTAAATGACCTTCTTCTTCTGGTGAGATTCTTAAGTCAACATCTAATAATAGACACTTTTCTTTCCCACAATGCCTCAGGAGTGGATTTGTGAAAGGGAGTGATGCAACTCACACTGGTAGGTCACACGACAATGTCAACATGATCAATGTAGTATATCGACTGCTTTCATACTATTATTCATACACAGAGCATGTTTTTTAAAAGTTGTGAAGTAATTAATTATCGAGTAAAAGTACCTACTCAAAGAATATGCAGACTCATGTTTAATTTCTCAGTTAATCTTTTACCTTAATTTGTTATGCTAATAATTTATTAGGGGGAAATGTGTTTAATTGTTTTAAATATGTATATATATATATATATATATATATATATATATATATATATATATAAAAATGCATTCATACAGGAAGGGATCATATGCTCTGGAAGTTCTATAGCGGTTCCATAATGAGTTTTGACACCCTGCAGTGTCAATCACAGAGGTTCACAAATGACCCCCAAAATATACATATTACTGACTATACATATACTGATGTGTCTGCATCGGTGTCATATCAGCTGCCATTTAAGTGTCCATTGCTTTAAACCTGTCTGAAAATACTTTTCCAAGCACAATAATTCCATTTATCTATTTATTTGAATTATCATTCAAATCAGTGTCAGCTTGACTTCATTTGACCTCTTCTTGTCATCTTATAAGCAGTGTTCTTACTGATTCAGAATTAACAAGCCTTAACAGTTGTTCTCCTGATAACCTTCTCTACAGTCTGTTTTAGTTCACTATTTCATAAATCATGTGCCTAAAACAGCTTCTCCTTTTCTGCTGATTGTGGCTGTTTTTTTCTTGGCCCTATAATGTTCCAGTGTTGGGTTTTCTGTATCTGGATTTATCTATGGATTTTCCACACCATCTGTGCATCACTTGTGGCAGCAGTAGGATCAGGTATACCGCAGTCTCCTAATGTCTCCACACTGAAACTGAGCATAAGACTCCTGTATGAAGAATGATTCTTTGAGCTTGGATTTTAATTAAATATAAAATAGTAAATATTTGTTCATAAAAAAAGAAGCAAAACAAACATGAGTTGGCAAAAAAAAAAAAAAATAATAATAATAATAATTATATATATATATATATATATATATATATATATATATATATATATATATATATATATATATATAGTACATTTATTAAATTAAGTATTCAGGCTTTTGTGTTCGTTTTTATGTGATATAATCCCATCCCAATCCCATTATGGTCAAACACATATAAAAAATAATACATGCAAAGGAACAATGTTAATCTTATTTTTTATGTATAATTTGCCGCATTCATACTTTTTTTCAGAATTCTTGGAATTAAAAATTAAAAAGGCAACTGACACTTTTATCGTACATTTCTGACTTTTTTTCTTGCAATTGCAAATTTATATTCTGAATGTATATCGTGCAATTTAACTTTTTTCCACCTCCGAATTGTCATAAAATAGAGAGATATAAACTTATAGATATAGAACTGAAAAAAAAAGCGATAAAAGGTCACATGAAACAACTAGACAACAACCATGGGTGTCATGGGTGCCTGTTCCAAAGACAACAGTGCTTAACAGCTTTCCTTTGCATTTTCAGCTTCAATGCACAAAAAATTAACACAGATACACAATTATCTTAGAATTATGCTCTGAACAGAAAAAAGAGAGAGAAAAATTATATATATCCACTGTTCAATGTGAAAACATGTAGTTAGTGGGTTTATATTTATGGGAGGAAAAGTGGTGGATATTATTAAAACTTAGTGGGACCTCCAGTCCAGACATGGCCTACTGACCCCCAGTCCTAGAAGTCACGTGACATGCCATTGATCAACATGGACGCATGCATGCCCCTGTAGCCTGCAATGATTGGTCCAAACAGGAAGTTCACGTGAACACGGGCTGATCTTCGGCAAAAATGTAAATATGGGGCCGGCCGGTACAGCTAGGAGACTCGCACATGCCGCCGGACGCACATCAGCGCGAGCGTATTCCTCAAGTGAGCCGAAGCTGCATTCATTAACAGAAAACACTGGGCTTGCTGAAGAACCAATGCCGTAACACAGGTATGCATTCAAATATGCCCTCAACTTACGGTCAATTTAAAGCGCACGCGAGGAAGGAACTGCAAATTCTGCATTGAACTGATTCGTGTTCAAACACGCAGTTTTTTTTTTTTATTTAAGGGAGGGAGAAAACTTTTATTACACACGGTCGTGCCCAAGGAAACGGCTACAAACCAGGAAGAGCATGATGCAGAGCAACAGATGATATTAGGCTTAAAGATTTTAATAGACATGGAAAAGGAAAGCAATCTTGTATAAAGTTGGGGTTAAAAAAAAATCAACGATTAAGAGAGGAGATGTTTATCAGAAGCAAAGGCAGCAGTGTGGTTTATAGCGTGATGGTATTTTGAACCAGGGCTAAATTTGCAACTGCAAATGAACTGCAACAGCTGCGAAACCATTTGATTCTAAATCTGATTGCCATTGCCTGATATTTTAACTCACCATTTTCTGTTTTACTCTAAAGAAAATCTATCTCTCGCTTTACACAGACAAACCGGTACTATGTTTCCTTGTTCCTGACTTTATATGTATACAAGCTGTTAGATGAGTGTTGTAACACGATTTTTTTAAAGGAATATTTGTCTCAGATTTTTTACAATTATATTCCCATATTTGCCTTCTACAAATTAAAGTTGTTTTGAAACGTATTGCTTATTTTTACATTGTGTAGATTAATGTAAAATTACAAAGAGTGCTGTTGTTACAACCAAACCCACTGCTTGACGTTTTAAACTGTGTGCATGAGTTTATTGTGAGTAATCACAGAATGTAGTGTTTAAATAGTTTAACAATGAATGGGAATTTAGAAAGAAATACAGAACAAATTCAGAAATAGATAAAACAAACTAAAAACATACCGGTGTATGGTTTAGAAGTTAGTTTAATTATTGTAGCAAATATAGGCCATTATGCTATCTATATATGGCACCAATAGAAGTACACTTTAAAATAGTGTTACCCCACCTTATCTCCTCAGCCATGAAGTTTCTAGCAGATTTTCATGTAGATGAAAGCTTGTAGATGAGATGTTATACGTTATTATTATTATTTTCCTGTAAACTAATAATTATTAAACAGTCTTGCATCATCTACTCCAGATTCGCTCAGATCTTGGAATGCATAGTTTAGCTTCAACCCTGTTCAGACTCTCCTGAACAAGCTAATCAAGGTCTTCAGGATCACTAGAAAACTGCAGGTAGGTGAGTTTGATCAGGGTTTTAGATAAACCCAGCATGGATTACTTGAAAAGACATTGGTTTGATGGTTCAGGTGTGTTTAATTAGAGCTGGAGCTAAACTCTGCAGTGCTGTGTGCCTACAGGATGTGTTACCTGGCACTCTAAAAATTAAGGTCTTTTCTAAACAAAATTTCCCTTTTCAGTGACTCTTAGAATTTGTCAGATAATCAAGTTCTTTTTTTTTTTTTTTTTTTTTTTTAATTGAATAAAATGTTTTATAATTTATGAACACCAGAGGATGCTCAATATCTTTAGAAGTTCAGTCTTTTTGGGTTCACCATAATTTGCTGCTTGACATACATCCTCCGGTTTAGATAAACTTGCTTGACTTGCTACAATCTTTTGCATAGTCTATTTATTATTATTATTATTACTAATTATTTGACTATATTAAGTCCCGTTTGCTGTGCATAATTATTTAAATATTTTATACAGCGTATTTAGTAAGGATTTCATGCTGTGCCATATTAAAGTACAAATGTGAAATTTGAATTCGTCAGACATTCGAAGAATTCATCAGCTTTCAACCAACATTCACAGACCCTTCTCACTGTATTAATGTAGTTATTAAAACGCATTTCTGTTTTTTTCAGTCCACGTGGCTGCCATCCCAATTCACCCACCATGCCGATTGAACTCGCCATGCCAATTTATCTGACGAATGAAGAGTTCCTGAACCCGAGGGTGTCTAAATACAGCAGGCCCTTGAGACCATGTCTACAGCAGTTTCAAAGTACCAAACTTCGTTTTGGCTCTCCCAGGGAGCATTCAGAGGCGAATGGGGCCAGCGCACCCATGGGGATACCTGGCAGGGCCAAAAAACAAGTATCTTTTGCTGATCACAAGGGCCTCGCACTGACGATGGTGAAGATGTTTTCTGAATTTGATGATCCCATTGACATCCCAACCAACATTGTGCAGTTTTTTAGCTCTTCGCTGACACTGCCAGAAGGGAAGGACAGGTTAACCCTCGACTTTGACCAGCCGTCGGCAGACTACTTAAAGTTTCGTCAGCGTATAGAAAATGAAAACATCTGCCTCGAACACTGCATGCTTAAGGAAAAATCTGTAGCAGGCACAGTTAAAGTCAAAAACCTTTCCTTTGAGAAGTCCGTTAAGCTTCGCATTACGTTTGACACTTGGAAAAGTCACACGGAAATAGAATGCCAGTACGTAAAGGACACTTACACCGCCTCAAACCGTGACACCTTTTCATTCGAAGCTACTTTGCCTGATCAGGTGCCTCCACACGAACGCATCGAGTTTGCCATTTGCTATGACGTCAATGGCGTAATGCTCTGGGACAACAACCAAGGACAGAATTACAGAATCGTTCAATCAGCACTAAAGAAGAATTCAAATGACTTGATCGGTGAGGATCAGCGATATGGTGTGTGCGATTGGGACTTTCATTTTGACCGGTACGGCAGCCCCAGGTGCTCTCGTGGAATCATTCCCAATTGGCCAAACTATGCTGGATATGAAGACATTGGTCCGTATTACTGAAAATCTGCTTTCGGGGAAGTTTATCCTGCTCGCATATCCATCAGACATTGTGATGAATGCCTCTTAAAAAAATAAAATAAACACAGCAACTTTGACGTTGTTCTTTGAACAAGGACCTGTTGGACTCTGAAGTCATATGGACACTTGGAGATGTTTATTTTCAATAATATTGGATTATATTTTCAAAAGGATGTTATGTTTTTAAAAAATACTGTTCATGGTGCTATACGAATAATTATGAGGGTAAATTTGTTTATTTTTCAAGTGTCTGTCAAATTTGATGACATTGATGCTAGTTTCTGTGCAGGGTAGTGAAGGTTCTCAAGGTTGATTTGGGGTTTGCATGGACCTTTATAAAATGATACAGTGTTAATTAAGTGTAAGTAAATCTGCAGGCCAGTATATGCTAAACTGTAAATCATGTTCAGTTCAAATTAACTTCTTTCTTGAGAACAACAAATGGTTTTGATCTGAAAAACCTTGCTAAAAGCAAAGACAGAATGACCCAAAATGTGTTTTTCCCAAAAGATGTGAGACCAGAGTTGAACTGGATATACGTATGCATATTTTCATATTTGATTTCTTCCCTGAACAGCTCATTTTTAATGTAAAACTCTTAAAGTATTTACATTTCTGTATTTTAATTGACTGTGACTGATTCTCACTATGATTGACTGCACAACAGGATTATGATATTAGCGATTTAAGTTAATGTAAAGCGTATCATTTTTTCGAGGTAATGTATTCACTTTAATTTGTCATTTAATTTTTTGTCACCCATTTTAAATAGCATTGTTCGAGTGTGAATACAGGTTAGTCAGAACCACTTTAAAGACATTGTTCAAGTTCTTTCAATGGTATGAGGTATGTTCATTATTTGCATTTCAATGCAATGTTTTAAATGTTCATAATCACTGAAAATTTCAAATAAAGTATTGGAGCAAATAAGACTTATCTGACTTATCTCTGTAGAAGTAGAAAGAGGACATCATGTCCTATAGTGTCATGTCAACACCCATTGATGTTGATTCTTCAATTTGTCAATCAATCAACATATATTTGTATAGCACTTTCAACACCATAACAATGGACCAAAGTGCTTTATGGTAGAAATCATTATATAAGTCATAAAAAGTATAATCATAAAACACATCAAACTAACAATTAGATAAAAGTATAAAAATACCATACACAGTAACACAAGAAAACAACTAATCATACAGCTAAAGCCTTAGAAAAAGGGAAAGTCTTCAATTGTCCTTTAAAACTACCCAAAGAGGGAGCCGATTTCAAAGATAACGGTAGCCTGTTCCATAACACAGGAGCTGCCACAGAGAATGCACGATCTCCACTCCTCCTCAACCGTGATCGCGGAACAGTCAACAACATATGCTCATTTGCTCTCAAAGAGCGAGAGGTTTTGTATGGGCTCAACATAGCTATGATATTGTCAGGAGCCTGTTGATGTAAGACCTTATACACAATGATCAGGACCTTATATTCTATCCTATATAACTCTGGAAGCCAGTGTAAAGAAATTAAAACAGGTTTTATGTGATCCCTCTTCTTAGTGCCAGTTAAAAGCCTAGCAGCAGCATTCTGAACATACTGAAGGGCGAGCTATGAGTGATGCATTCAAACCCAAGTATAGGGCATTACAATAGTCCAACCTCTTAGAAATAAAAGCATGAACAACAGATTCTAAATCTTTCCTGGAAAGAATAGATTTCAGCTTGGATAACTTTCTTAATTGATAAAAGGATGATTACACGACAGCATTTACTTGTCGGTCAAAGCAAAGTTCTGTGTCAAAAATGACACCCAGGTTCCTAACATAACCATTTATACTGGGAGCAATATCCTCACTCACAAACAGATTTCCTTTAGACTGTTTGTTTCCAAAAACTATAATTTCAATATAGTTTTATTCTCATTTAATTGCAGAAAATTAAGCCATACCTTCACTTCATTTAAGCATATGTAGAAGCTGTCCCATGCAGCACGCTTATCCAAAGAAAAATATAATTGCAAATCATCTGCATAGATGTGGTAATTAATATTGTGGCGTGTAAAAATAGAGCCCAAAGGCAACAAATACAGAGAAAACAAAGTTGGACCAAGAATAGATCCCTGAGGAACCCCCCACAAAACATCCACAGTGTCAGAAAGACAATCTCCAATCTTAACTGAACATTTTCTGTCCCTTAGGTAGGAACCAAACCACTTCAAGGTCACATCAGTTATACCAACATCATCTCTAAGACGTGCTAATAAAATGCTGTGATCAACAGTGTCAAAAGCTGCGCTCAGGTCAAGCATCATCAAAGCAAAACATTTCCCAGAGTCTCTTCCCATTAAAATGTCATTTACGACTCTTATTAATGCTGTTTCAGTACTATGGTTTCTCCTGAAACCTGATTGGAAAATGTCTATTATATTATTGTCAGTTAAAAAATCTATAAGTTGAGTGTGGACAACTTTTTCTAAAATCTTACTCATAAAGGGGAGTTTCGATATTGGCCTAAAATTTTTGAGATCCTGACTATCCAGGTTATTTTTTTTTTTAGAACTTGCTCAATAATGGCCCGCTTGAACTCAAGTGGTACTATGAAAGATTGTAGGCTACTGTTGATAATTAAAAGAATGTTAGGACCAAGGACATGCATTGCCTCTTTTAACAATTTAGTGGGAAGACATCATAAATGGATGTAGTAGATTTTAAATGGAAGACAATGCCCTCCAACTTTTCTAAGGAAACCAAATTAAACTGACTCAGAACTGGGAGAGAAGGTCTCACTATTATTTTAAACACTGTGTGCCCTACTCCTGATATACTCGACCTGATCAAATCCACCTTGTTCACAAATTAAAAAAAAAAAAAGCCTGGCATAAGTCATGAGATGGTCTTACAATTACACTTTTAGGCGGGTTTAACACCTTATTTATGGTAGCAAACAGCACTTTAGGGTTGTTCACCTGTTGTGATACAATCCTTGAGAAATAAGATGATCTCTCTGATTTGACTGCATTTGGATAATTTCTCAAAGATTCTTGTTATGTTTGGATGCCTAAATAAATAAAATGAAATTGAAAAAAATAATTGTAACTAGCATTACAAAGATAAATTATTTGTGTGTATATATATATATATATATATATATATATATATATATATATATATATATATATATATATATATATATCTTCGTTATATATATATATATATATATATATATATATATCTGCATATATATATATATATATCTCTGCATAATAACCTCAGGAGAATGTTACACACAAATTATGCATTTGAGAATGTTTATTTTGGAATTATCTGAAGGGGACTTCAATTTTGTATTTAATAACGAGTATGTGAACAATATAACTATAAATTAACTTGTAATAAAAATAAGTAAATAATCTAATTAGGCTTTTATTCTACAATTGTTCGACCTATCAACAATGACGACTTCCTGTGGACATTGGAACGTCATGGAGATTCATCACCCAATTCAAGGGAAGACAATATTTTATTCTGTTCTACCTAAAGTTAGGAAAAGATGTTTTTGTGTTTGTCCATCCCGTAGATTGAGGTGGGGGCACTGTGGTTTAAATTACTTTTTGTATATTGTACGAAAGCGTATTTTTGGATTATGTGAATGTGTGAGCATGGAAACAGTTGGGCACGATTTCTTGGAATGTAGGAAGTATAATGCAGAAAGAAAAGCACTTTTTGACAAACTGGCAGAACTTGGATTTAAGTGTTTTCTGTTACTGATGAATATAAACTGATCTCCGGGGTAGTTCTTCAGTTCTTGCAGGATTGTATATAAGCATTTAGTTCAGACTTTGACCTGTGGAGGGCAGTAATACGCTCGATAGCACTGCCGAAAAGATTCATCACCCAGTAGGTGGTGTTAATACTCCTGTGGAGTGAACGGCCATTGAACAACAAGAAGAAGAAGAAGACGAAGAAGAAACGTCCAAGCGTCAGTGAGCGTGTTGTCTTCTATGGTTGTCTTATGTTTAATAAGTTGTTGTTAATTAGAAGTTTACTTCTTTGCTCACAGGGGCAAATGTTAAGTACATTGTTCAAAAAAAAGAAACTTGATATTTATATAGACAATAATTTATGGTTATAATAATTCGCCAGGAGTGAATTACGTTAGAGGCACCTAGCTTGAACGCGCGAAACCAGATGTGAGTGTTTGTGAAATTACCAAAACTGATGGAGACGCAGAAGAAGAGCAGCCAACCTGCAAATAAGACTTTAACGTCTGAGGAGGGAGAAGAGGAGCAATGTCGCGCTGATGTGAGAGTCTAGTTTTAGTGACTGTCGGTAACACGTAATCGCATGTAGTATTTACGAGTATTTTATTTTTTATATTTATGAGTACTGCTCTGGCTAAGTATTGAAATGGCAGCCATTCTTTTTATGCATTCCAAATATTTGATAATATTTTGTGTAGGGGTTTCAGTAACCATCATTTATAGTACTGGTCAAATACTTTTTTTTTTTGTTAATTACTAAATTAGTCAGACATGTTGTCAGTTATCAGTAAAATTGTTGTGTGATTTTAACAAAGCTGTGACGTCATATTTCGCCCAAATAATTATATGATTGCTGTGTTAAACTTCAGAGTGTCAGATTATGTAAGGTGTTGTTTTAACTTGTATTTAGCAGAAATATGTATTATATAGTTGCTTTTAACTGTTGAGGAATAGTTTACCCAAAATGTAAATTTGCTAAAAAACAACAAAAAAAATGGTATTAACCCTAAGGTCATTGAAGATATAAATGAGTTTGTCCCTCCAGTGAATGGGTGCCATCAGAATAAGAATTCAAACTGCTGATAAAACCCACAAGTAATTCACACGACTCCAGTCTATCGTTTAATGTCTTGTGAAGTGAAAAGCTGCAGTTTGTAAGAAACAAATTCATCATTAAGATGAAGCTGTCGCTTCTGGCCAAACTGGAGTTGTGTGGATTACCTATGGATTATTGTGATGTTTTTATCAGCTGTTTGGAGACTTATTCTGACGGTACCCATTCACTGCACAGGATGTAATGCTAAATTTCTCCAAATCTGTTCTGATGAGGAAACAAAGGCATCAACATATAAGGATGAGACAACACTAACATTAAACACCTAAACAATGTTTCAATTGCTTTTCTCACATTTAGACTTCCTGCGCAAAAAATGAGAAGCAGGAGCCTTCATCACCAAAACAGGGAGATTTCAGTGATCCGGTATATAAAGAGATCGCAATGGCGAACGGCGCCATCAACCAAATGAACAGAGATGAGCTGCGTGCAAAATGTGCTGGGCTGAAGCTTGACACACGGTACTGAGATTTTCAATTTTTTACATTTGTTTTACCTGCCATTTACTCCAGATGTACTCATACAGTTTATTTCTTTTCAGGGGAGTTAAGGATGTCCTGAAGAAGCGCCTAAAAAGTTACTACAAAAGGCAAAAACTAATGCATTCACCTGCTGCAAATGCGAACAGTGATGTATATTTTGACTACATCTGTGTGGTGGATTATGAAGCAACATGTGAAGAGAATAACCCACCTGGCTTCCTGCATGAAATCATTGAGTTTCCCATGGTGTTGATCGACACACACACCTTGGAGATTGTAAGTTGGTGAGGGAACGGACTGGCACTCGTGTGCTTGATTCTTGCCAGGCATACAGGATACCACACAGTGTATTTAGTGAACTGTTTAAGTATTGATTTGCTAGTTGTGAAAACATCTTATTTTAACACTAACACGTAACACATTTTAAAAGTCTTATTTGGATTGTAATCCCATTTTTATCATTGCAGGTCGACTCATTTCAGGAGTATGTAAAGCCAGAGGTGAACCCGCAGCTCTCTGAGTTTTGTGTCAAACTAACCGGAATCACACAGGCAAGATTTATGAACTGCATACTGAATTAAAAAACAATTCAAGATCGGTCAATATCAGTCAGAAGTTTGAGGTTTAAATATATATATTTTGCAAGACTACTGTATTAAAGTTTCAAAAGTTTATTTTTCAAATAAATTCTGTTCCTTTGAAGTTTCTATGAATCAAAGACTTAGAAGTATTGATTGTAAGAAATGTTTCTTGGGCAACAAAACAGTATATTAGAATAATTTCTGAAGGATCATGTGACACTGAAGACTGCTTAAAATTTACCTTTGGCATCCTGTTTGTCTGTATAATCTTATTACGTTAAGACAAATCAGATGTAATATTTTTTGCGTAAACAACTTTTTGATTCTTCACAGTTTTTTTTTTTTTTTCTAGAAAATGGTGGATGAGGCGCAAACGTTCCATCAGGTTCTGAAGCGAGCAGTTTCCTGGCTACAGGAAAAAGAACTTGGCACAAAGTACAAATATACATTTTTGACAGATGGGTAAGGATGAAGCACATATTTTAAGCATGAAATTTAATATGCAGAACAAAATACACTGCACAGTTCACTATCTTGTCTGTGTAGGTCATGGGACATGGGAAAATTTCTTCATACCCAGTGCAAACTGAGTTGCATCAGATACCCGCCGTTTGCCAGAAAATGGATCAATATCAGAAAGTCTTATAGAAACTTTTATAAGGTTTGTTTTCATGTTAATTTCCCTTATGATTCCTTACAAAGTCACAGAAAGAAAAATCTGAATGAAGCAATGTGTAATTGGATGTAAATCAGGATACTTTAAAGTTGATTATCTTATGGCTTAAATAAGAAGTTGGCTTTGGATTCGTACATTTGGATTTTTTTTTTTTCATGAGTCTCATGCTTGTTTCTTTCAGGTTGCTCGTGCTCAGACAAAACTAATCTGTATGCTTGAGAATCTTGGAATGGAGTATGATGGACGTCCCCACTGTGGTCTAGATGACTCCCGCAACATTGCCAGAATTGCCATTCACATGCTGAAGGATGGCTGTCAGCTGCGGGTGAATGAGTGCTTGCACTCAGGAGAACCACGGAGCGTGCCTGTCTCTGCCCCTATTGAAGGAGCCCCAGCACCTCAAAACCCCAAGAAAAGAAACTAAAATGATGATTTCAAAGACTCTTTCCCGAAAATAACATTGCTTAATTTTTTATTCGTGTTGCACATCCAATGAAAAACTCAATTTGAATTAATTTGTCAATAAAAAATTTTTATGGTGCCACTGTACAATATTATTTCAGTAAGATATATATTTTACATGTATTCCTCTTTGCTTAAAATCTGATTTTGAAGTGTTAGTTAAATTTATGTACTCCGGTACTTTGCACCTTAATGGTCTATGCAAAGTTTAGATATGTTTTGGTTATGCAACAAGATTTGTCAACACAAAGGTCAACCTGTTTCTGGCCAGCATATCTAATGTTCGAAGGCCATGTGATAACAGACAAACAGTTAAGAATGAACTTAACACAATCATTCTTAACTACTGATGTTTTAAAATGTTTTATTAGTGAATGTAATGTATATGTAGTTACATATTAGTTGAGCAAAAGTAATGCAGCTGCGCATCATGTCCAGTAGATGGCGTCAAGTAACACTTCTCTCTAAATGATTGTAAACAACACAAAGCCAACAACACAAATAAGGAGACATGCTTATGGTTTGGTTTTCCCTTATCTATTATGTATTTTGTATTTCTTTCCAGTATGCTTGTACGAAGACTAAAGTCCCTTAGTTTCATATCTTAGCTAAACGGGGTCCAGCTGTAGCTTATCTCGTGATGTTCTAGAAGCAAGTTATTATTTACATTGGGTGGTGGACGGTCTTATAAACATGATGGTATTTACTGTTAGTAAAACCAAAACAACCGACATTTGAAATTCCTTAAACATCCCATTATCACTGCACGCGACACTGAACGAACGCTTTCATTATTAGAATACGCTACGCGTCCTTCGTCACCACACAGCTGACCAATCAAAGCTTTTGTTTATGCGAGCGCTGCGTCGCTGGCGCGTAGAGAAGGTGGGGCTCTGACGCAGTGCTGCTGCTGTGAACATTCACTGCTGGCTGCATGCGCAGAGAATAGACGGAGACACACAAGGAAAGACTACTGCAGTCACCCCTGCCCTCCTTTTATTCTAACTCACTGGATATGTCTTAGATTTTTTTCTCTCATGTGGTATCAAAGGACGCGCTGGCGGAATCGCCAGCCACTCGAACTGGGACTTTTGATGTGCGCGTGCGGTTTTTATTCTGTGGTCTATAGCGCATATTACGAGGATTCGTGAAAGGACGCAGCCCAGCCTTGTTTTCCTGAATGCAATTGAACATATTTTCGGATGAGGATGAAATCGGCATGGTCTAAATGTTGGTTTCATCTGGATTGCTGTGCGGAGAACCCGAATCGATAAAGTAAGTGATAGCAGCACAATGCTGCCTAGTTGATTGATCACTGTGCTCAGTGAGAACAAGAAGGAGGAGCACGGCTTCGATACGATGGCTGAGGAGAATAACCTGAAGACAGCTAAATTATGGAGGGATGCGGCTTTGCGCTCCAGGAAGCTGAGGAGCAATCTGAGACACCTGACTCTCAGCACCAAAAACTGCCAGAAAATTACATTACCCGAGGATATAAAGGAGATCGAGGTCCTCAATCTGGGCAATAACTCTCTTCAGGAGCTTCCAGAGGGATTGGGCTCAACCCTGAATGGGCTTCGCATCCTCATCCTTCGTCGGAACAAGTTTGCAACTGTTCCCACTGCAGTATTTCAACTTAGTAAGCTTGTTGAATTAGATATCAGTCACAACTGCTTGAATCACTTCTCAGAAGATATTGATCTTCTCAAGGGGCTTAAAAAGTTGAGCATCTGTCATAACAAAATCCAGTACCTGCCATCTCAGATTGGGACATTGCAAAGTCTGGAGGAGCTTGACATCAGCTTCAATGAGCTGCATGATTTCCCCAGGTCCTTTTCACAGCTCAGGAAGCTCAGAACGCTCGATGTGGATCATAACAAGCTACAGCGTTTCCCTTCTGAAATACTTGCCCTTCCTGATCTGGAGGAGCTTGACTGCTCTGGGAATAAACTAGAGGGTCTTCCAGGTAACATCATGATGCTCCAATCTATTAAAATCTTGTGGCTCAGCACCACTCGCCTCTCGTTTTTGCCTGAAACATTCTGTGAGCTACAGAATTTGGAGAGCCTGATGCTTGATAATAATTTCCTCACAAGCCTGCCACAATCGTTTGGGAAACTGCAGAAGCTGAAAATGCTCAATCTCTCCTCAAATTGTTTTGAACATTTTCCTCAGGTTATCATCAAACTCACCAGTTTGGAGGAGTTGTACTTAAGCCGGAATAAACTGACGTTCCTCCCTGAGGAGGTAGGACAGCTGTGCAATCTTGCTAATTTGTGGTTGGACAACAATAGCATAACGTTTCTCCCAGACTCTATTGTAGAGTTAGGGAAATTGGAGGAACTGGTTTTACAGGGTAACCAAATCGCCATCCTCCCAGACAATTTCGGAAAACTTGTCAAAGTCAGCATTTGGAAGGTGAAAGATAATCCTCTCATTCAGCCTCCGTATGAAGTGTGCATGAAGGGGATCCCCTACATAGCTGCCTATCAGAAGGAGCTTGCACATTCCCAACCTGCTGTGAAACCCAGGCTTAAACTGGTTTTGATGGGTCAGAGAAATGCAGGGAAAACTACACTCAGGCAGTGCATTGTCAACAAACTGTCAGACGCCAAGATGGCCATTGGATGTAGGGGTATTGACGTGACGAACTGGGTAGCGGATGCAGATCGGAGTCTTACATTCATTGTATATGATTTATCTGGTAAGCAGAACTATGATCTTATCAAACCCTTTTTCCTCTCTCCTGGAGCACTTTATGTTTTGGTGGTCAATCTGAGATTGTACACATCAAAGAGCTTCTACTCCCTTGTTGGCAGTTTCCTTCACTTGCTTAGTGCCAAGGTGCCACATGCAGTTGTGTGCATTGTAGGGACCCACAGTGACTTGTGTGAAGAGGTCGAGGTTGAAGAAAAGTGCCTGGATATTCACAGGCAGATTTCGCTCCAGGAAAAAACAGACACTGAGTGCCTACAAGTGCTTGCCCTGCAGGTTGACGAAGCCCTTGAGCAAGGTTTCGACGTCCGGACTTCTAGCCCCCATGTTCTCTTTTATGGGGTCACAGATAAAAATTTGAGACGTAAAAAGTCTCAGTTGCAATATATGCTCAACAATCGACTACAAATACTGTCTCCCGTGATTTGTGTCAGTTGCTTGGCGGCGCAAAGAAACATCCAGCATTTGAAAGAGAAGCTCATGTCTGTCGCCGATCACAGGGAGATCTTCCCCAATCTTCACAGAGTCCTGCCAAAATCATGGCAGATGCTTGAGGAACTGCATTTTAAGCCGCAGGATTTATGGCTTTCTTGGTGGGATTCGGCTCGGTTGGGCCTTCAGGCTGGGCTAACGGAGGACCGCCTGCAAAGCGCGCTCTCGTACCTAAATGAGAGCGGTAAACTTTTGTACTTCGAAGACAGCATGACATTGAAGGAATACGTCTTCCACAATCTACCCCGGTTTATCGCCATCTTGAATGTGTTTTTTCAGAGAGACCTCGCTGCAATGCTTGAGAAACTACAGGCTGAAGGAGACGATGGAGATAATGGCAGGTCTACACAGATGCACGGTCACGTGGAGGGTTTTCTGTTGCATGGCCTTCTGCCGTCAAATGTGATTCGATTGCTGCTTAAACCCCTGGTACAGACACAGAAGGACTTGCACCTGATCATGGAACTGCTGGAAAAGATGGGCGTCTGCTACTGTGTCAACAAACCTCCAGGCAAGCCGCTTAATGGGGCCACCGTCTGGTATAAGTTTCCCAGTCAGGTCAGCAAAGAGGAGTCCCATCCTGAGGCCTTGGGAAGTAGGGGATCGTCGATCCCTGGTCAGATCTTCTCGGTTGAGCAGCTACAGATTGAATACAGGTTTCCTTTCTTCACCCCTCTTGGACTTTTTGCACGGTATAGCGTGCAAATCAACAGCCATGTGGTGCAGCGGTCCGATAGAAAACATCACATCTTTGCCTATCGGGGTAAAGTGCCTGTGACAGTGAGTTACCGGCCCTCTCTGAGCAGATTGCAGCCTGAGACCCTCTCCATTTCCAGCCATGCATCCTTGCCAAATATCTGGACAGCTTGGCAAGCCATTATTCCCCTAGTGGAAGAGTTAAACGTTCTTCTGCAGGAATGGCCTGGCCTTCACTACTCTCTGCATGTCCTGTGTTCCAAGTGCCTGAAGAGAGGGTCCCCCAATCCCCATTCATTTCCAGGTTAGTGTTCAGCTATGATTGTGCTTGATATGATGCATTGTTCCTAATACAATTTGTCACCACAATTGCTTAATACCACCACATATTTGCATTAATGTTAAAGAATAGTTCACTCAAACATTTAAATTCCAGATCGTTCCAGACTTGTATGACTTCATGTCTTCTGCAGAACACAGATATTTTTTAGATCTTTTTAATAGTATTTGCCCATACAATTAAAGTTAAAAGAGTCAAAAAGACTTTGGACCCCATTCACTTTTATTATATGGGCTCAAAATTCAGATACTTTGTGGCACAAAATGAAGAAATATATACAGATTTAGAATGGCATGAAGATGAGTAAATGATGACAGAATAATTTTTTTTAGAGTGAACTGTCACCTAAACTTAATCTAGTCTGTTCAAAACATCCCATCATCTGATGGAAAACAAGCTGTTAACCAGATACGTTTATTCATTGATTCAACGCTGAAATGCAGTCATAATCTATCAGGCATGTATTTCAGAGCAAATAAAGGCTAGAATTAATTCTGCAGTGATGAATAAAGTCACTATAGAGGCATATGTCTGGGTTTATTTCCAAGTAAAAACTGTACAGTAAAGGATGAATCAGCATGAAATGAAGTAATTTTGGGATGGATCTAGGATAAACAAAGAATGAGCATGGCTGGCCATAACAAGAGAGAGGGGGTGGTCTCACTGGTTTTGAAGCCACACCTAGAGACTCATTAGACTGAGCTGTCAGCTGAGAACACAGGCTCGCACATCCACAGCAGTGGATAGAGTCACCATGGTAACATCAAATGCCTTTCTTCATGGGATGCAGATTAGGTATATTTACTATCCTAAGTTCTGATAAATAAAAGTAAAATGAAAAATAAATAAAAGAGTGATTTTTATACATTCAGAAATATTCTTGGGGGTCTTGTTTTCTGTAGTTTTGGCATGGAGTAGGTGCCATTATTGTATTTTGTCATTTGAGCTGTACACAATTTGGGGTTATGGAGTGTGTGGTTACAAAATATTACATAAAGACGTGTAGGTTTGGTTCACCTTGGTCTTGTTGTCTTTAGACTTTATTTATGAAGAGTTCACACCTCTTAAGTTTCTAAAAGTGTAAAATGTTGGCGTGAATTCTTTCTGGCAGACTACATAGTTATTCTGAGCTTTAAGGAGCTCGGTGAGTGATATTTCTGTACTGTGTAATTTGTTGTTTTTATATCAGCTGTTAAAACAGGCACATCATGAGTGTTATTTTTAAGATTAAGTGGTGTTGGCTTATGTTAGAGACATACCTCAGTGAAAACACCATGCCCATTTTCGCCAAATAACAGTCAAAGACAGCATTTCCTCAAGCTAATGTAATGAAGCCCAGTTTAATATGTTATAACATTCCCATAGTTTCACACCTGAAAGGAAAACATGCTTTATTATGATGCAAAGTACAATGACTCCATAAAATATGTAGTCACTCAAAGTGTCTGAATGTCATTGCATTAAATAAAAGTCTAACCAATGAAAGTTAATAGTGCTAAAACTTTTCTCAGAACTAATTTTAGTATTTTTATTTTTTACATTTTGAAACTATTTCTGATTACCTTTACTTTGACCTTTTTAAATTTGATCAGTATTTCTAATAGTTTGATCATTGAAAAACAATTATTTATGTGAAACGTTTGTGCACTATATTTCTTTATAATAAATGCTACTTTTTTAAAATTATTATTATATAATGCAAAGACAGTTTTTAAGTGTACTTAAATGTCCAAATATGTTTTGGGCCCATCGTTTTTAAAATGGTCAGGTTCTATGTCGTTTGTGCATATATTGTGCATATTCTCAAAGTTATGATTTAATGTTTCTAATTATGCATATATAACATATTTTTATGTAATTCTTGGCATTCTTCTCCTTAAAGTCTTTGTTATGCAACATATTAATGTTTTCCTGGAAATCCTGTAGAATAGGCCAGATGCTACAGCTCTGTAGATTTACAGTAATGTTTTAATCTTCTAATGAAATAATTATATTTGAATGATGTTTAAATAGCTGGTCAGGATGTTCTCTTAGGCTTGACATGGTTCCTGAAGTCACATGATGAGACAGGTCCAGGTGGGGCACTTTCGGACTCACAATAGTTCTTAACAGGAGCTCACAAGATGTAAGGGCCCTGTGCCATGGTAAAGACCTGTTTGGCCTGCTTAATGAGTGCATTAGCTTTTAAGAACCCATTGTTATTGAAGGCTAGATTAGTTGAGCTCATTAATGTTAATAGATATAGATTGAAAGCTGTATTTGTGGTAGGGATGCCAATCTGTTTCTTCGTGTTACCATATACAGGTTTCTTGGCTGGTAAAAACAGAACAACATGTTCAAGGTTTTTTGATCCTACCAAATGTGAAGGCATGATATTTTTGGCTCACTTGCATGATGATTTAGAGATGACTCTCCACTCTCTGATAGACTAAGCATAGTGTAATGGTCACAGGCCGTTCTCCTTTACTTCACAGAGTTCAGAGACCCAAAACCACTTTCTTTTTGGATTTATCCTGATCCGATAGCAGATCAAAGTATTTTCATTGAATTTTCTTTACATCCCTACATTTATTGCAATTCTGCATCTTGTTTGTACCTTAATTCAATTTAAATTAAGGACCTTTACTGGAATTGAAAATGCTTTCTATTGTGTCAGGGCTTGTTTGGGTGTTCAAGTCAAATTGTTTTACATCTCAAACAATAGTCTTTGAAAGAAAAGCGTGATGTGAACTTCTTGATTTGTAGATACACCTGTTCTTTTACCTCCTTTTCTCCTTACTTGGTGAAGCAGAAGTTTACACACTTGGATTCAAGTATTAATATGACAACCTTTTTTGATTACTAAGTCTTTGTTAATGCAGGCAGTTTTCTGACATAGCAGATTTGTCCTTCACATCCTTTTAAGAGCAAAGAATTGAATTAAAGTAAATTACTTTTGACATGACAGTTGGCTTGCATGGCCTGAGATATATATATATATATATATATATATATATATATATATATATATATATATATATATATGGCATCTTCAGACAGCGCTTGAAAAAAAAGGTAAAACTGGCATAACCTGTTTGTCTGTGAACTCAAATTGATGTGATTATGTACAGTCGCTTCTCTGACCTGTTTAGAAACTGAGCCAACTGATGTTTAGTCTTTTGGCTCTTGGACTGGATGTTAGAAATAAGAGACCTATGGTTGCTCCCTGAGCTAAAGCCTAAAAGCTGGCCGAAGCACCTGCACTGTCAGCACACTGTACTTAAGTCACAAAAGTTGCCTTTATCAGCTGCCATTGACCGTACATATGTTGTTGATGGTGGAGTGTGTCACTGTGGTGCCAGAAAGTATCCATGTCAGCAGTCACGACGGCCTGTCTTTTAAGCAGCTTTTCTTAGCAAAAGCCCTGGCCAACACCTTTTTGAGTGACCTCATCTTGATGTGAACCTTGCTGTTATTTTGAGATATTTTAGATGCCACGTGACAGACTAGTGATGGCAGTTCAGTACAGAGCAGTTTAAATAAAAAGTTTGAATGATATTACAACATCAGAGTTTGAGTTATGAAGTTATAGGCTCACTCTCCCAGATATGGTGTTTGATGGTTTGAACAAGATGTTTGATGTTTCTAGGGCTGCATAGATATTACAATTCTGCTTAATACAATGATCATTTAATAGTAATAGTACTATTTAATAGTAATACATGTTATTTTGATAATAAAATAACATTTATAACATAACTTTAAAAAGCCAAATATTAATATTTTAATAACATTTATTTATAATAAATGACATACTAAGTTATCTAAATGAATCAAAGTAAAGCGTTCGAGTCAAATGCTACATGAGAATTTAGACATCACTACATTATAATGAACAATATGAATGTCAATTTATAGTTTCTATATGGTTGGGTTTCTTCCCCCTTACATTAGTTCTCTGCGTTTAGCCTTTCATGATGTAGTGTGCTGAAATGCTTTCCCTTTCTCTTTGGGTACGCACGGTCAGTCCTTTCAGAGATGATCTCCTTAATGGATTTGACAGGATTACCTCATAAGTGAAAGGGAACCTCAAGGACTGGCAATTAAGTCAAGGCAGAGTTGGTTAAGTAATCTAGTAAACTAATTGTCATGTAGTCATGAGTAAGTTCATATGGCATGATATCATAAGGAAATCAGATTTTTATGAAACTACCCTCAGGATGAGAGCCGTTCCCAGATGACTTATGAAAGTGATTTAGCTCAGAGGGGTAACAATGAACATAACAGAACCTGTACCAAGATAAAACATTATGTATGCCATAAATATCTCAAGATGAGACATAATTTATGAGATGTATGCATTATGATCCGGATGTTGTGGTTGGATTGTTTACGGCGTATTCAGTCGGAGTCAACAGGAGGTTTTGGGTGTTTGCAAGTAGTTCTGATATGTAAAAACCTGCTTCCCTCTGTTCTTGCACTGGACCTCCGGAAATTCTGCCTGTGAAAACATTCCGCTGTCGGAGTTCTGGGAAATGATGCTGATTTTGAGATTCAGTAATGGTCAGCTGCCGCGTCTTTCTTTGGGTTTCCTTGATTTGTATCTGCTCTCACGATGACTTTGGCTGGATCACGAAGGCAGTTTTATCTCTTTCCATTGAGATCATCGCCAAATTCTGAAAGTTTAGAGCAGGGAAATGAAGCACTGTCTGTAAAATATATCATATTTAAAGCATGTTTTATTGATGGTTTGACAACTTTTTATTGTTTTAAATGCTCAATGTTTTATTCCTTGTATTTAGGTCAAAGCAGGCTGGAAAGATAGCTATCATATCAAAAGTGGAACAGGAATCCTGAGGGTGGTTTTGCAATAGTGGATTGGCTCAGATTTCAGTCTCAAGTGAGAGTGAAAGTGTTACGTCTCTAATTCTGGGATTCTGTGCAGCTAGTGATTTCAAATGCCTGTGTTTCATGGCGGTATTACTGTAATTAGTTTAGAATCACGGGTTACGACAATCTCGGGCTGCCATTCTGGCTCAAGAAGAGCCTGTAAGGTGTTTGTTTGACCTCCATCTGTATGATTTCATGTTTGTTTAGCATGTTTCAGGCTGAAACCCTGTATTCCCAAGCACCGGAACAATCTGATGCTGTCAATCCTGTTATGTCACTGCGTTCGCTCGAGGTCAACATCGTAAGCCTGCAGAATTATTCATGTTACCTGTGCAGGGCTGGATGAGTAGAAGGGTTTGTAATGCATGTGCCTTCTCTTTTAATGTTGTCATCACATGGGTCGCATCAGCAGATTCATCTACGTCAGACATCAGGGGTTGAGTTGATAGAAATTATACCCTCACTCCGGTGACTTTTCAGGACATTTCAGGGCTCAGAATATTGTGAAAAGCCTGATTTTATGCAGATTCTAAGCCTTCTTCTTGGATAATTGAATTGTTAATAATCATAAAAAACGTTATATCCATGACATAGTTCAGTGTGCATCTAATAAACCAAGCCAGTCAAGAAAAGTATCATTACTGTTAGAGATAAAAAGTACATTAGAGAATATTTTGTACTATACGTTATATTTTGTTCTTCTTTATCAGTATTTAAATGTGCATTTTAATTTAGCCTGTTTTTAACATTTATTTTACTTTTGTCAACACCTGACACTCGCTTGAAGTGTTTATTGATTTATTATAATTTTGTGATTGCTGAATTCACTTGTAGCATTTAAAACAACTGATTTTAGTGTTTTGTTATTTTATTTGTTTGGACAAAATAGTATTAAAAATTTAATATGTAGTCATTTACAACATTTGATTTTAGTATTTAAGTGTTTTTTTGTTATTATTTAATTTTTTTTTTTTAAATACATGTAATTTTAATACTGTCCATTTAAATATTTAGATATCAGCCATAAAATGAAAACTAATTATAATCTTATAAGAATTTAAGTGCCCCATAATGCCATTTTTAAGGTTCCTATTATTGTTTTGGGAGTCTCCTACAATAGATTTACATGCATGCACGGCCAAAAAAATGCTTTTGTTTTCACAAAATCTGCATTTATTATCACCTCATTTTCCAATGATTCGTTCTAAGATTCAGTCTCTCTAAACCCCTCATTTCCGTGAGCCCACTCTGCTCTGATTGGTCAGATGGCCCGATCTGTTGTGATTGGTCTACCACATACAGCACGTGTTGGAAACCAAAATGTAAACATCTATTATTTATCATACTTACAGGTTGGGTTCAGTGGAGCCATATTTAGATATTTACATTTCTTTTAGCCTCAGGATATTTTAGCCCTGATCCTATCTCTGCCTTTTTAGATTCTATTCTGCATCAGTTGAAATAGCACCGCTACCTGCATAGTTCACCAGAAAATATACCTTCTAACAGCATTTATTGTGACTCCTGTCTTATTTATTTGTGCAATTATGCGTAGCTGTAAAACATTGGTTAGTTTCTCATGTGGTATTAATGTAGCACGCTTCATTTGTTGATTGCATAACTGCTGCACTGCCAGCTGCAGCGTGTTGTAAGTGGACAGATTTGTCCATATAGATGAAGTCCTCCAGCCGTGACATTTGGCAGTAAAAACAGTGTCAACTTACTCCAAAGGGAGACATGCTGCTATTCCTGGTAGCCAGTGTTTGAGGCTGTTCTGTGGCCAAGAAAGGTCTTGTGCGAATTGAGAATTTCAGTTAGAACAAGCATAACATTCTCATACTTGACTTGTAGGATGCAGGAAACCAGGGTGCTCATACAACGTAAATGTTTATGTCTGCATGGGTGGAATAATTGATGCAGTGTTTATAAATATTTCTAATCATTTTGCATCACTGAGAACTGGGTTAAATCTGAACCCAGCGGGAGTGCAGATCTGCTTCACTCTTGAATGTGTTAAGCATGGAGAATTACTAATGCACTGTGAAGTTAACCTGGGACAAATGGAAGATTTGCCTTAAAAAGTAAATGAATAAATAAAATACACTTTAACAGTATTGGCTGTGATATGTACATTTCAGTGTATTTCCATTTGTTCACAAAGCGTCCTCCTCCTCATTGCGACTGTTGAATGTTGAGAGCTCTGGTTCTCTCGTTGGGGGCTTCCTGCATCTCAGAAATCAATACAAACTCAACTGAGCATGATTAGCATAATGTGTCAGCCAAAGCTAGCACATATTGATAATCACGTTTGTGGATGGCCATAATGCATGTTGGAAGTGATCTTATTACGGACCAGATGTGAGCATCCGTTTCGAGCCAGTCAGATGGCAGATCAGGCTTAAAGCATCTGGAATGGGATAAAAAAGACATCAGAAACAGGTTTGTGTTTGAAGGAGAGAATGAATTGTGTTCAAGAAATGTTTCCATATTCCTAAGTTTGCGCTCGGATCTTTGAACAGCCATTTGTGTGGTTATAATCAGATTTTAGTAGTGTTACTGAGAGAGAGATTGATATGGATTTGTCGTTATTCCTTCCTCAGGTTTACCCTTGTTGTCTGCAATGAATGAAGTTTGATGGTGCTTATTTTGAGTCATTTTCCATTTCCAGTAATGATTTGTCTCCCATGTCAGTCCTTTCGTTGTTATGCCTCTGTCTCACTATGGAGTCTTATATTTTAGAAATCCTGTGAAAATTACCCAGAGGAGTTAGCAACTCTCTGGTCTTAGTTTCAGCACAATTTATTTTCCGATTTTGCTAATTAATGTGATACATATTCATAAATAATGGTATTTTTACACTGTGGTAAAGGGATAGTCATCGTTAACTCACCCTTCTGTCATCCAAAACCCATATGAATTTTTTTTATTTTTTTTTATTTTTTACATGGAACACAGAGGGACAAAGTCAGTGTGTTGAATCATTCAGAGTGGAAAAGATCCAGTTTAAAATAAAAAAGTTGTTTACTAATCAGATATCACTTCTCCTGTTGTGAACTCTTTTTGTGTTTGAAATGACTTGAAGTTAAGTAGATTTTTTAGTGTAAGTTAGAAATCTCTAACTCGGAGTGCTCCACTCCTTAGTTAATGATTGTGTCTATTTGGCTACTTTGCTGATTCACCTGCTGACTTTAATACATCACTGTCGATCTTCTTAGAGATATTTATTTCATTCTTCCTGACTGAGCAGACCTTTGACTTCAGGGCTTTTCAGCGACAAATTTCTTAGGAACTGAACATATGTTTAAATGAGATTCTCTTTTAACATCAGCCATTTGGCTTTTTTAGCAGAGCAGACAGCTGTGTGGAAATCTCATCAGGACACACAGCACTGACCGAGACATCTCAATCCAGACGAATGTTAAGCTCTGGCCACATGCTAGTCAATGCATGGACGTGTGACACATTTGTTTACATCTCTGTTTATTGTTATACTCTGTTACTGTAGTACAGACGTATTGTTTGGTTGGATGCGGAGGGGTAGGGAAGATTCACTTTTACTGACTCTGTATCTAGTCGTTGTCTTTTTTTGAGCCCAAATGAAAATTAGGCAGATTTTTAATTGTATTTATTTATTTATAAGCCGTTGGCCTTAAGTGGCTGCTCAGGTCTCACCCTGCTGTTTCAGCATATTGTCAGTATTCCCTTGTCTTAAAACCCTGTGAGCATTTTTAGGCATCAAACATAGGTTAAGAAATTCACAAATAGTCACAGTGCGGTTTTGTTGTGAATGATTCAATAAATCAAGCTGAACTTCTGCTTGACAAGCGCTGTGTCAGCTACACGCTGTTCATTCCGGAGGCAGTTTATTTTGGCAGTACCTTAATGAATCCACATCTTCTGGACACTCAGGAAAAAGACGAAGCATTCCAGGATGTCTTTGACCCAGATTTTGGACTTCACAAAGGGCTGCAGAGCGAGTCACAGCATGAATGCATTAAAGATAAAACAGCTTTGGAAAATACAGGGCCCTGACCAATTTGGTGCCCTAGGCAAGATTTTAGCTAGTACCTCTTGTACATCCAAATCCACAACCAATCATTCACTGAAACAAATGACATGAAATAAATAAGATGGGTGCACAAAAAATAAACTGACATTAACTCAGCTAGCATTTTAAATTAGAGAACTTTATCGCCCAAACGCAGATTTAATATTAACATTTAAATCTTAATTTCTTAATTTCAAAACAATCATATATTTAGGGATGCACTGATCTTAACTTTTCATGGCAGAATCCAAAACTGATTTTTAATGTATTTTATTTAAGGCAAAAGACAAGAACGAATGAAACATGACATGGAGAATATGGTTAGTTGTTTTATTAGCCTATATTTTGATCTAAATTAGTCTGTATAATTTC
This sequence comes from Carassius auratus, assembly GCF_003368295.1. Classification (NCBI taxonomy): domain Eukaryota; kingdom Metazoa; phylum Chordata; class Actinopteri; order Cypriniformes; family Cyprinidae; genus Carassius; species Carassius auratus. The sequence continues at coordinate 12,223,230 of NC_039288.1, read as the reverse complement.
AAAACCTGAAGCAAAAAAACAGAATTGTCTGACTTTAGCTTTGTGAATTTAGGCTACATAAAACATACCAAGCGGCAGATGGGCTGCAAGAAAATGCAAATTCACTCTCTGTCAGCAGGTGGAACTTAAAGAACAGCAGTGATGCATTGTTTTTTTTTTTTTTTATTACCGCTGTAAACACTAAATGCATTTATACAGAGGCAAGATGAAAGGAAAATGCCAATCTAAATTGTTTCTTAAGACAGTCCGTTCCCCTCAGGGATACATTCCTACTTTGCGCATTGTGAACAGCGAGCTTGCTCTGCCTGCTAATGTATTTTCTCCTCTTTGCGTCTTTAACACCATTTACAGACTCTGAAATAAAACAAAAAACCGTCTGGTTCCGATCTATGGTCGATCGTTGCATCTCTGCTCAAATTCAAATATTAAACTGCTTTTATTTTGCCTGCAAATAAATAAATGCACTGCTTGTTTCAGAATGTCATGAGCTGTACACGAACACATTGAAAACTGCAGCACATAGGCTTTGTTATTTAATTAAATTGCAACCTTTGCGATATGACTATGGCATTAAGCCATAATATCATACTAATTATATTTCGATATAGAGTGCACTCCTAATTATATTTCCTTTGCGATATGACTATGGCATTAAGCCATAATATCATACTAATTATATTTCAATATATAGTGCACTCCTAATTAAAATAATATTATTTAAAAAATAGCCCCCAGCATTTGCCTATTTCGCCTATTCGACGGAATTCAAAATGATTTTAAACCGTTAAAATCAACATTTAACAAATTCTCAAAATTAGTTCTCATTTTCTTAACGCTATTCATTATTATGTTGTAATGCCCACGTTGCTCATAGTTATTTGATTTTATTGTTTTATTTGTAACGTATTTAGACAACATATTATAGAAGTATCCATCTATCGGTTATCTGCCATAACATAAAAATAAACATATCAGCTTATGATACCGACCAGATCTTGCATAAATTATTAAACAAATTCATTTTAATTTAGCAAAAGAGGCTTTACGGTCATAATAAAAGCAGATACTCTATATTTACAGATTTCCCATTGTCAGTGTGTCATATTTAGTTATTGAGAGTTAGTGGTAGTGTATGGCCGACTGTTAATAGGAAATTCTGAGCACAGAACACAAAAGATGAAGAATGTGCCATTGGAATGCAAGACCTTGAGAAAGCGCAATAGACTGTAGGAGTGAAGGCAAAGCTAGACTGTAGCAACAGTGGGATTGGTTATGGCGATGTGTCTCATTGTTTCAATCTCTTTGCTGCTTCCGGTCCCAGCGAGTACAGGATGTTTAAACTACAGTGTGCCCTTGTGGAAAGGGTTTTTATAGATTGAGAGTTTCTAGATTTATTGTGTATGTAACTAATTCTCTCTTGGTTCAAGTTTATGTCCTTGCTGCCTCCAGGCGCAGCACAGGTTTACCTCGCAGTGATGACTATGTGAATTGTGTGTAACTGGATTAGGCTTCCAATTCATTAGTGAAAGGCCTTGGCCTTTCTCAAGGTGTTGGGTGGCAGTGTTTCACCTGTTATTGTTAATGCAAGAGCAAAGTTGAGTGTTTGTATTGATAGCTGACAATAGAGGACATCTCAGTAGAGATGCCTTATAAGGAAAGGGTTACTTCTCAATATACTTACAAATGTTAGGTTTTGAACTAAACGCTGTGTTTGTTTGCTACACTTCTCTCTCAAGCAGTGAAAGTACAACCAGTCCATTCACTGTCATTCTCATGTACCCTGGCTCTCATTAATAATTAATAATCATGGACTGAAGAAAGTCATCTGACCTGATCTTGACAGCAACACTGTCACCCCGGATGTTTGGAGTTTAAAATTCCCTCAAGCCTGCAAAGTTGTTTCTCAGACCTCAAGTAGCTAAGCATATATATGACCTGTAAACCATGTTTAGAAAGTGTCAAGGCTCTGAGTGTAATCTAATTCGTCATGCGGGTAGAGGGAACCTTTATTTCACCTTAGGTGAGCCCCTACAGTTCTATTTTTTTTCTTTCATAAAAAAAAGAAAAAAAAAGTTTTTTCCCCCATAAACCTGCAAGCAGTTCTTGCTTCCTCTGTATTGTTGTACAGTGGTATTAATTTTAAGCTTTTGCTGGGAAGTGCAGTTTGCCTTTTAAAGACCTGATAATGCACCTCAGAGTGCACGAACAAAAAAACTGGCAGAGGAACAGACAGGCCTGAGTGCAAAAACGCCCCTGGAAATGTTATTCAGGGCAAAAGTTAAGAAAGATGGACTATGCACTATGACCCAGACTAGAGGAGGATCAAGTAATGGTGAATGAATCAGCAAGAAATAAGAGTGAGTGACCTTTATTCTGTATGATTCCTGTAAAGGAACCGACTCATTTCCCAATCTCTGTCTACATGGAGAATCAGCAGAATTTTCATAATCACTGTGTGCTGTTTGCGTATCTCACATAACTCTGGTTTCTAACTGATTAGCCGTGCTTTGGCCTTCATCTTTCATTAATAGACACTAAGTTCAGTCTAGAGGAATTCCTTCTTTATTTAGAACAAAGGAGAGCAGAAAATCAATAGGGCTAATCATGGCATAATTTGATTCCCTTCTGGTGATGGAGACGTTTTCCTGAGGAAAAAAGAGCCTTGAAGAAAAACTATATTCTTTAGCATGCCAGCCTGTGGTGGTTTATTGTTTATTGAAACCAGATCACACCTGATGTAAACAGGTAAAGTAAGTTGAAAAAGTAACTCCGATATTTGCTGAGTGGAATCTTTCATTACAGGTCTCCATTTATAGACATGGACAGCTCTCTCCTGTCAATTCGGGCTGCTTAGGCTGGTCTTAACACTCTTGTTTTCGTGCCATAGATGTTAAGAGGCTTTATCACCGTTAGGTTTTGCGTCTTGAAGATGAACTGTCATCATAATCCACTTCATAAAGCCATACAGATGCTCTTCTGTAGTATTGGGGGAACTGATACTGGTTCTTCAGAGGATCAATGGGTTTTAAATGGTAAATTAAGTATGCGTTAATATCTTCAGGCTTTATTGTAAGCTGTTGTGTTTTTGTGAGGTGATTTATTGGCCACAGCAAGCGTTCTTGCACATTCCCAGATAAAAGCTTGTTAAACAGCGCCACCTTGTGATAGATTTGTAAAGGTGCTCCTATAAAACATCCTTTAAGATGAGAATGTTAAATAATTTGGATATAAATGGAAAAATAATATTGATATGAGGATGGAAATAATAATAAAAAATAAATGTATTCTGTCATTGCCCATAGCTTTAAGCTTGAAATCAGGATTAGGCATTAAATAATGTCTTCAGAATCATTCATACGTGTGAAGACCGACTGAAAATGTAAATAGTTATAACCTGACAATGTTAGGTGTTTAATTCAGTAAATGTAATGCAGAGCCGTGTAATGAAGTGATTCTGTAATTTTAAATCTTAAAAAGTAATTTTGGTGCTTTCAATTATTTTAATTCTGGAGCCCAAAATCTTCTGTGAAATGTTATATTGTGTAAACTTCAAAACAGTTGTATCTTTTTGTTGACATTTCTAGGTGAGCTGTTAAGCCAGCCCCGACCTGAGGGACTTACTGAGATCATCTGCCCCAAGAATGGCTCGGAGCGGGTCAACGTGGCACTAGTTTACCCTCCAACCCCGACTCTGGTCAGCCCCGGTCATAAATGACATTGACTTCATCTGCACTTACCTGCCTGTGAATGTCTTTTGCCTATATCTTAGATCGCACATATACACACAAACATGTAAATGTGTGTATTTGTGTGTGCAAAGCGTGCACACGCTTTCTTTTCTGGATACCTGACAAGTGCAAAGAAGGTTCATAATGGAGCTTGCCATTGGGAGGACATCATATCAGGACGTGCATACAGGTAATATTTAAAGCTACATGTAATCTGATGGATCATATTTCAGATCTCCAGCTTTTTTTCTCATTTCAGTCGTGTTCTCTTTTTTCAGGTGTTCAGCTCCGACTGCCAACACACGAACTGAAGTATTTGTAACTGTTGCACTGACATACTGTTTTTGTCTATGTACACCTAAAGCTTTTTCAGTCACCCTGAGCCTTCCTCGACACTTTAAGCCTTTCAACATGAGATCAGCTGTTCCTCTGCAAGTTCTTGGAAGTTTCCATTTGATGCATCTCTTGGACTGAAACTACACCTTGTGCTGCTGGGTGTCAAGTGGTTAAAGGGATACTCCACCCTAAAATGAAAATGTTGTCATTAATCACTTACCCCCATGTCGTTTCAAACCCATAAAAGCTTTGTTTGTCTTCGGAACACAATTTAAGATATTTTGGATGAAAACCGGGAGGCTTGTGACTAGGAAATTACACTGTCAAGGTCCAGGAAAGTATGAAAAACGTTGTCAGAATAGTCCATCTGCCATCAGTGGTTCAACCGTTATTTTATAAAGTGACGAAAATACTTTCTGTATGCGAATAAAACAAAAATAATGACTTTTATTCAACAATTGTTCTCCTCTGTGTCATCCACATCAGCGTAGTGCCAGTTTGCAAAAAGTATTGTCGTCGTTTCATAACATTTACCGCTGATGGAAGATGCTTTACAAACTTTTCTGGACCTTGACAGTGTATTCTACTTGGCAGACTAGTTTTCATCCAAAATATCTTAAAATGTGTTCAGAAGACGAACAAAGCTTTTACGGGTTTGGAACGACATAGTGGTAAGTGATTAATGACAAAAATTTCATTTTGGGGAGGAGTATCCCTTTAAGGTGACAGAAAATCGAAGCGAAAGGACACTGTTTCCCCTCAGATAAAAGACAGAATTGGTTGAGCGAGGTTAGATGTTAGATTGATGCTTTTCAGTGATATTGTAGCTACTTTAAATGCATGCCTCTAAAATTCAAAAAGGATTACAAAATGACATACATGGATAAATGCACTAGCCCAAGCATCTTGAAAGGTTTAGTCATATCAAACATGAAAGGATGGAGCTGTTGGGCATAATTCTTTTATATTGACATTTCAATTGATTTTTGTGAAACATGCAGCCAAAGATATAAAAATGTTTCACTGAGCCACTGACACAAACTTGCATCCATCCATCCATCCATCCATCCACCCACCGACCCATTCACCCATCCATCCGTCCACCCACCCATCCATCCATCCACCCGTCCACCCATCCATCCGTCCATCCGTCCACCCATCCCTCCGTCCACCCATCCATCCGTCCATCCGTCCACCCATCCCTCCATCCACCCGTCCACCCACCCATCCATCCTTCCATCCATCCATCCAGCCACCCACCCACCCACCCACCCACCATCCATCTGTCCACCCCTCCATCCACCCGTCCACCCACCCATCCATCCATCCATCCACCCATTAAAACACCCACCCACCATCCATCCATCCATCATCCATCTGTCCACCCACCCACCCATCCATCCATCCCTCCCTCCATCCACCCGTCCACCCACCCATCCATCCATCCACACACCCAACCACCATCCATCCAACCATCCATCCACCCATCCATCCATTTACCAATCCATCCATCCACACATTCACCCACCCATCCATCCACCCACCCATCCATCCTCCATCCATCCATCTTTTTTCATTCTTTCATTCATGAAAGGCATATTTTTATACCCACATACACTTGTGCTTATACAGATAATCATACACCATAGCACGAGGGATATTATTTTAAGCACATAAATACAAATATCAGTTATCAGACATATTGTCACATTGTTTCTTGCACATGATCAAACTTTCCTATAAGATGCAGTTTTGGATACATGCAAGCAGAAATATTGATGTACAGTCACGGATGTACAGAAATGGTACAAGTACAATAATTCAGCCAAGGATGTTTTCACTCTTGAGGTAAATTGTGTAAGCATATCTGCTTAACTGTAACGTTATTTGATATATTTTTAGTTCACTGAACATGCTCTTCAAAAGCAGTGTCTGAATCATACTCATACTGTACATATTTATCAAAAAATTGCACATTAGGACAAATTAAGCAAGATTTTTTTCTATAAGAACTGATTCATACTTAGAAACTGTTGTGAATTGTTTCAGTGCTTTTTTTTGGAGAGGAGAGAATCTGCAAATATGTGTAATGTTTTGAGAACAGTTGAACAATGTTTTGTACTTAATATTTTATTTTTTTAAGCTAACAAGCTGTCACCAGTGTCCTACATTATTTACTGTGCATTGTGCAAGGCTACTGTGCTCAATGTAAAATCCTCAAACTGTTTTCTAAGTAATAAGGAAGTTATTCTTTCTCAATGTACGACCACAGAAACACCAAATATAAAGGCTGGTTTCCATGTTGTTGTACTGTTGTTTCCTTTCTAACCAACCCCACAACCCTGTTCTGTATTTTGTTGTTCAAACATCGCCAGTTATTAATTAATATTATGAGAGACCTAAAGAGATGCTATTGTGCGTTTTTTTAAATCTTTTTTTATTAATGGCACAGACAGAAGCAGAGCGTGAAGAAAAATGAGTTAAGACGGAAGAAACACATCAAATGTAAACATCAAATCATCTAATATTTGACAGCGTTTTTATGATAGAAATGTGAAAATTAAATGTATATGTAAGTATATGTTTATCCGTTTTTGCGACATATTAGATATAATAAGAGTGAATGTGTGCATATTTTAAAATATTATTTGCAAATGATTACTTCCCCACTAGAATTAGACCTATAATTTCTTTAAAGTTATATTACTTTATACTTTATATAAAAGTGTTCCAGGTTATGGTCTTGTATTTAAGTATTAAATAGCAAGTATTAGCCTAATTAGTATTAGGCTTCATTAAAAAAAAAACACTTATAATAACACTAGTTAGAAAATGTCACTCGGGCCCTTCACTTAAAAATGGAAACTATATTTTTTACTCCACAATGAAATAGACACAAAAACTTCTCAGGTCACTCAACGTATCTGTGGTTTTCTGAGAGAAGGGAAGGAGACATTTACGTATGGGGAAACACTTTCCTCCGAGATGCTGAAGCCTGATTGAATCACTATTGCTTTTCAATAGCCAATATGGGGATTGTATAAACCCAGCCGAGTGTAAACGTGCTGGTCCCCGTCTGAACTGAGCTGATACAGTAGACTAGACACATGCAGTAGCGAGCAAAGCACTGACCTGCTCATCCTGCCCTTAGGTTGGGTACAGCACTGAAATAGCATGATATAGGGAGTGAAAACAAAGACCTCAAACATGTTGGTGTTCCTATATACCACTGGCCTGTATGAGTGAAAGTGACATGACATTCAGCCAAGTATGGTGACCCATATTCAGAATTTGCGCTCTGCATTCAACCCATCCAAAGTGCACACACACAAACCATGAACACACACCCAGAGCAGTGGGCAGCCATTTATGCTGCGGCGCCCAGGGAGCAGTTTGGGGTTTAGTGCCTTGCTCAAGTCGTGGTATTACTGGCCCAAGATTCAAACCCACAACCCTAGGGTTAGGAGTCAAACTCTCTAACCACTAGGCCACGACTACCCCTGAGTCTCCCCCTTTTTTACTTCAATTTCACTGCAGCGGTCTTCATGCAACAGCGCCGTCTCACTATACCTGTCCTATGAGGCATGGTTTCTAGTGACTTAGACAATGGCTGCTCCACCTTCTTCTCCTGCACAGACAGAACATGCAGTGCAAAAAAGAAAATATCCAGTTCGAAAAACCCTGCGAGAGTGTTCTGGGATGATCAGCCCACTTCGAGATAGATGTCCTGTCTTATAGGCTCATGAAGACGCCTGACTTGGAATTGGACACGCACTCCCATTGGGCTGTCGAGTCCTCTGGAAGCAAAAGCTATAGGCGAACAGCTTCTTCAATTCAATGTGACAGCCTCTGCTTCGGCAGTGGGCTGCCTTTCTTAGCACTTGTGAAAAAGACAAAAAACTGTGCACGCACAGGGAACAGGGTGCAACTCTGTGACACTGAATTAAAGGCTGGTTCGGGACGGCAGAATGCCTGTATCCTAATAACCTGGGCTCTGAACAGCATTGAGAGCACTTCAGGTGTTATTTTATGGCAAGTGGATGACAGGTGATGGGACCACGGCTTGCTGCGATTCTCTGCTCTGCTAAACGTCTCCTTTTTTAATTACGAAAATCGACGTAAATCAAGTGAACATAGATATAAACATTGTTCAGTCAACATAATTAGCATGCTGAATTGAGAAAGTGATGCAAATGTTTACATTTATTATTAGTAAGTGATGAAAACAGTCTTTTGCAGTGTAATATTTACAAAAACACAATAAGTCAATGAGACAATTAAGACCTGTTACAAAATACTGCCTTTCACTAAGGAACAAAAAAAAAGTGTCTAAGAGATTAGTTTCAGCTTGTTTTCTCAAATGCATGACAGGAAACAGAAAGTGAAAGTCCTGGTATTTGGAGGCCAATTTGGACAAGATGCCAGTTATTTCTACTGAGACAAGGTAACTACGATTTCATGATGGTACTAGGCTGTTTATTTAAACCTAATACTACATGTGTCTATACAATAAATACACTCAACATCAGCAAACAAGAAGACAAACTGGGCCAGAAATAATAAGCTGCACCAGAAGATGAGATGATGAAGGTGTGAGGTCTTCAATCATTGTCATAGATACAGTCTGTAAAGACAAGATATTAATATTGCCATCATTCCACCGATCTTAAATAACATCCCATCTAGTAGGAGAATTAACATTTTAAATTCTCATACATTGTTCATGTTAATGAATTTGTTACGTACCATCTCCAATGTCATCATAGACCTCATCACTATGTAAACAAGATGTAAAAATGTAGTTTAGCATATTCACACATTGACAAAGCAATTTACAACAACGATAATAATAATAATAATAATAAATTCAGAGTAACTTACTCTGTTTGGATATTGCCGGCTGAGACATATCCAACTGAAAAGTGCATTTTACAATGTCATCATTACTAATACTTGTCCTGATGGAGATCAAGTCTCATTTGGAGTCACAAATAATGCCACTTACATTTGCCCTCCTTGTTCCTGCAGATGAATTTGTCAGGGTCAGATTTGTTGATGACATCCACAGTCTCCCCAGCTTGTACAGTAAGGTCTTTCCCACTTCCCTTCTTACTGGTGGCAATTGTTACTTGATGAAGCACCTGAATCTCCCCATCGTACTGGTAAAGTAAATGCCAAATTGTTTGCTTATAAATTCAACCAAGAAAGCACTCGATGTTTACAGGTCACTCAGCATTATGTTTTAATGATCCAATAATTTCATACGCACCTTAAACTTCTTTCGAAATTCCTTTTCTTCTTTCTCAAACTTCTTTTGCTTTTTGGGGTCCTCGTGCAGTTTGATCGCCTTCGATTTTAATTGAGGATGGCTGCGATAATGAAATATCATTATCATCAAGACAGGCTGATTTAAATGTGCTAATAGTACATTTTATAGAGTTTTAATCTTTATATTGCATCATCTTGTCTTACAACATGAATGGAAAAGCACTAAGGTAGCATCTGTTTACCTGCTAGATGATGTAGCAGGAGTGAATGAATCCACATCATCATATATCTCTTGGGAAACGTCTGAGTTGTAAAGACATTCAAAGACAAAAGAATTCGCAGTGGGTTATTTTGAAGGCATGATATATGAATAAAAAAATGTTTTTTAGCTTTATTACCTTCAGGTGTAAATTGTGGAGGGGGAGGAATGCTGAAACAGATTGTTAAAAGTGTATGAATATTCGATAATTTTATGAGCAAAAGAAACTCAACTGATTTAATTTAGAGTTAAGAAGACAAAATCAAGGGAGGTGGAAGTCTTGGGGAAAGGAAACAGAATCATTCAGATCTAGTGATGTTATGGTTAGAGGAGATTCGAAAAGCATTCATATCAGGAGGCGCAGAAGAATTTCCTTAAAGGAGTTATTTGACATTTTCAACACAGATCGGGTTGTTTGTGAAACGAACAATTAGTCAATTTTCTTTGTTAGAACAAATGGATGCAGTTGTAAATCAACGTGATTGGAAATCGAAAAGTAGCATTGTCTGATTCCATCTTACTAATGTAAAATTTACTCATTATAGTGGACTTGGCTTTTTCTCTTTTCAACCGAACTTTTGAGAATGTCCAAGAAGTTGAGCTGTTTTAAGAGAGACCTGGGATCTGCAGTGCTATGGATTCAGAGGAACGTGGTTTGGGTGAGACATATCCATAATACATGTGGCCAATCAACAAACCCAGAAATACAGGCACACACATACAGAATACTGCATATAGTTTTCAAACATTACATATTATATTACATTAGATTATTTGTTCTTACCTGATTGGATTAATATTGGGTTCGGGTATATCATCATACACATCATCATCATCTGGCGGTGGAGGTAAAACAACTATCAACAGCAGAGGGCAGACTTGTTCTAGTATTGCCTTTCAAAATTAAACTTAAACCTTACAGTCAATTAGTTGAAAAAATGATTTGTTTTATTAAAACTTACCCCGCTGCCCATTCATTTTCCTGAAAGATTAAGGAAAAATATGAATGCTCACTTAAATGCGAGCAGCAGTATTTGCTGTGTAACTTCTAATGTAACTTTCTTGGCTATTTCTTGACTTGACTAGAGACTAGAAAAGTGCTTAAAGATCAAATCGGCCTTTTCACATTATTAGTTATAAGGGGAAATCTTTGGACTTTTGTTTGTGAGTGATACAGGCTCTTACCCATGATCCTCCATAGATTCTACGTCATCGTACACCTCTTCACTCTCCAAGTTATGAGGAAGAGACAGGCCTTTATTCTTCAAGCCGCTGAAGTCGATCTCAACCATTTCCGTTTTAACATAGCCAACTGAAATGTAGAGAAATGACTACAACCTTTCTCAGGGGAAGAGTGAGCTCACATCAAACTTCTTATTAAACTTTTTTCTCTCTTACATGATCCGTCTTGCCCTCGGGCCAACCATTTACCCTCTGGGTTGTCAGTGATTCGAATGATATCAATTGACTCGCCCTTCTTCATGGAGAGGTCATGTTTCCCACCCTTGCAGTCAGCTTTAGCTTTTACCTGATGCATAACCTGCAGGGGCGTTGATATCTGAGGAAAGAACAAACATATAATCACCATGATCCAGTACGTAAACCTTGATAACTGGTTGTAAGTTATCTGAAGTTATCTTACTTTAAACTTCTTAATTGCATCTTTCTCTTTTTTCTCACGCTCTTTCTGACTTTTAAGCTCCTTGTCTTGTTTTTTCTGAGGCGGACTTTGCTCTGCAGCAGATCTGTGGTAAAGCAGACCATAAACCATTTATTAACCAAAAACACAAGTAAAAACGGCAGAACATGAAAAGAATCATTTGATTATTGGCACCAAAAAACTGTTTGTATCACTCTGTTCCAGGTGGGTGAGGTGACCGCCATGTCTCACCAGCGTCGGCATTAATAGAACTTCAAATCTTACCTACTTTCATCAAGATCCTCATATATCTCACCATCACTTCCACTTCCCTAGAAGAGAGTCAGACATGAGACAGTGCAACACAAACTTTCCCAAAGAGTTTCTGTGTGCCTCCACTAAGTTTCTTACCTCATTTATTTGGCCTGTAATGATAAAATGTGAAAAACAAAGTTAATAAAATTAGTTCGAATTGGATTTCATAAACTACTGTGTTCCTATCAATTTTAAATTTGGAAATTAAATGACATTATATTTGAGAAATATATATATGTGTGTGTGTGTGTGTGTGTATATATATATATATATATATATATATATATATATATATTAATAAATAAAAAACATATATATATATATATATATATATATATGTGTGTATGTGTGTGTGTGTGTGTGTGTGTATGTATATATATATATATATATATGAGAATATTTTTTAAAAGATGTCATTATAAATTTGTTACTTAAGCTTATGAGATATTTAAGCAGAACCTGCATATATATTTACTTTTATCCAGCAAGGATGCATTAAATTGATCAAATGTCAGAGTAAATACATTTATAATGTTACGGAGGTTCACTATTCAGTAGATTCTGTTTTAAACTTTGTTTATTAAAACATATTGGAAAAAAGTAGCCTTTTTTTTTTTGTTTTTTTTTTTTTTACAAAATTACTAAGTACAACTGTTTTCAAAAGTGTTTCTTGAGCAGTAAATCATTACATTAGAATGATTTCTGAAGGATTGTGGGACATTGAAGTATTGGCTGCAGAAAATTCAGCTTTGCATCACAGGAATAAATTACGTTTTGAAAAGTATTAATAGAAAGCAGTTATTTTAAATATTTAAATTTTCACTGTTTTTATTATTTAAATGCAACCTTGGTGAGTATAAGAGACTTCTTCTTAACTTAAATAATTATCAGGTGTTGGCTTTAAAATGACTCCCATTCAATAATGTAAGGGTAGGTCTTACCCGCTCTCAAGCTATCCACATCGTCATAATTTTCATCTTGAATTCTGCAGACAGATATAAAGTTGTGAACTTTCACTGAAATTCGGGTATTAAAGAAATTGTCATAACCTGAATCATTCGGTCACAGTGCTAAGCAAAGTGTTTCTGTGTTACTCACATGGGTCCTGGATGCCGTGGGGGCAGGTTGGGCCGTAAGGATTGAGAGGGCAGTGGTGGAGGTGGCTGACTGCTGGGGTGAGAGGCAGGTGGGGGCGGGGGAGGGGGAGTTACATTCTTTGGTCCAGGACCTGCAAGAACATAGTTTATTCATGACCAGTTCACCTAAACAGTCATTTCTGTCATCATTTACTCACCCTCATGTCTTTTCATACCTGTTGTATGACTTTCTTAGTCTTAAAGAACTCTGAAGAGCATTGTATGGACAAAAACACTCTTCAGAATATCTACTTTGGTGTTCCACAGTTATTTTGGGGTGAACAAAAGTTGAAATGTTTTTCAAAAGAAAAAAAGAAACTGGACACTGAACCCTCTATAGAGAATTAAGACATTTTTAAACTATAGTTACATCATTAGATCTTTTCACATGGTGCTAAGGGCAAAACCTGGTCTTATACATGATCTTTCCATTTTCACAGGTTAAAAATGAAAGCCATCTCTAACACTGTTCCCAGTTTAAATGAGCTTCCCTCTTTTTTCACTGACTTCAGCTCTCAAGTGAAAAGAGAAACTCAAAATGAGGAAGTTAGCTCAACGCAAGCAGGAAATCTTGAATTTCCAATATGCTGTTATTGCTATTTTATACCAGATGCACCTGAATGTTTGTTTCGCGATGGTGCACCTGATGCCGATTCACATGCTGTAATAGTATATTGTGCGTTAACTAAGATACACAATAAATATCAAAGACAAGTATGTTACACTGTGTCAAAGCACATATATCATCAGCAACAGTGTCTAACCTTTTAATAAAGTCATGTGATGTTCCTCTTTTGGACATAATTACTTACTAAGATATGCATTTTTGCACAGTTTCTCAACTTTATGGCTTTATGGTGCTTATTATCTTGTGCATGGTTGCTAACAGTCTTAGAGGAACACAGAGAAGTCACATGTAAAACCACGGAAACCACTTTGGCCCAAAGTCTACTGCTTGCATTTGAGCAGTGGCTCACAAAGTCTTTGTGGCTTTGATATGGCTGATCAAGTGCTTACAGCCTATTGTTTTGTTCCCTCAGATGCTGCTATATAGAGAGATTGCGTGTTTTAAGCTAAAAAGTCAGTACTCACTGTCTGTTGCAACCTCTGAGCCCTTCTTAAACTTCTCAAGGTTGACTTTGGGCGGTCTGTTGGGTTTGGCAGGAGCGCTGCCCAGAGCATAGGTATTTGGTAGAGGTTTCTTCTTGGGTGCCGAAGGATCATCGTTGGCTGTCTGTACAGGAGGTCCAGATGATTTTCTTGGGAAGTTGGGTTTATTAGGCGTTATGGGCTTTGACACTGACTCATTAGCACTTGGTACTTTAGCTCCTTCCTCAGGTTTGTTAAAGCTATTTTTAACACGGAAACTTGATGGTTTCACATTAGATATTGAGGAAGGTTTTGCAGCAGACTCCACATTGCTGCTTTCCTCTGGCTGCTGGCGTAGGATACCCATGGTGCTTTTTGGTTTGGGTGCCAAAGGCATTTTTGGAGGAGTTGGAGTAGGGTTAGTGCTGTTGTCTTCAGCTTTCGGGGTGTCTTTGATCCAGGATGGTTTTGTCAGAGGAGCCATTGGCTTTGGGCTTGTTACCTTTGAATCATTCGCCATGATGCTTGAAGGAGGCTTCTGTAGTGGTGGCTTTGTGAATGGGACCTTTGGAGTCTCATGGTCCTGGGACGAGTCTGGTGGTTTGGGTTTAACAGGAACTTTAAAGTTGACTTTGTTGTTATCTTGTGTGTTTTCAAACCTAGTCCCAAAAGCCTTTATCTTTGGAGGATTGTGAATGTCTGGAGCGCTTCTAGCTGTGTTGACTATGTTCTTAGGTTTAGGGGCAGTTGAGGTAGTAGTAACTCCACTGGATAGGCTAGTTTCAAGAACAGGCTTCTTAGCAGGCACCGCCGGGCCTGAAGACAAGGTGGGCTGGACAGGTGGTTTTGGACGAACACCTGGACTCCCTTCCATAGATACATTTCCTGCTTGGAAACGTGCCATGATAGCTTTTACGTCAGACTTGTTGTCCTAAAAGCATAGATTGAAAGTCAAAATTTGAGGAATGAAGACAAGCCTGGGCAGAGTGTTTACATCTGTATTTGTATACTCATCATTAGCTGCGTTTCCACTGTCGGGCCAGTGCGAGCCAGGGCTTAAAACGGGCCGGGCGAGCTCATAGCCCCGGGCCAGTAGCACGAGGCCAGAATAGCGTAGGGTTTCCACAGTCATGTCCTGAAGCTCCACTGCGCATCAGTAAAACACGCCCTTTACACGCCTCTCAGAACAACGTCACGAAACCCCATCATTTCAGCAACAAAGAGAAGTTATCAGAAAACTAAGAAATAAGTCACTGGAACTAGCACGATCACAAAACGAACATAATAAAGGTGGCCATGTGTTTGTATGCTTTTTTTAAATATTCATATTCAAAAGTATCGATGTTTTACTATAGAATAAGTGATACATTGATCATAATGAATTAATTTATTAGGACTCGAAATTAAATCACACAGAAATAAATGTATTTCTATTTTATTTATTTATTTTAAACGCTTATAAAAATAACCTGCTTATTCAGTTGAGTCTGTTTATTTGTTGCCACAGTAGCCTATACGTCACATTAAGAATGAATGATAATCTCTCTATTTTTATAAAAGCTCCTGAACAAGAAAAAAAAAAAACATTATTATATTTTTTACGAGAGCTAAACTCTCGAAACGACACTTATGACAGATAATATAAGTTACTTAATGAAAACACGATTGTGATAGAGAAAAAGAAGCTGACGTCTGATTTCTTCAAGCGGTCATATTAACTATGTTTACTGTGGTAATGTTATAAATATTTCTGCCTTGTATGATTATAATCCACATCGGATCAAATTATTTCAAACACACGCTGCCGACTGAAAGTGAGTTTCGAGCTCAACTTATTAAAAAAAGTTTTTAATGCTGGTGTTATAGCGGCTTTTTGTTATGATCCGCAGCGCTGACTCTCTATTTTTATAAAAAAAATCATTATTTTATTTTGATGACATATTCTATGCGGAGCTAAACTCTTGAGACGAGACTTATGACAGATAAAATATGTTACTGAATAAAAACACAATTGTGAAAGAGAATAAGAAGATGACGTCTGATTTCTCCAAGTAGTTGCATTTACCATTATTACTATGGCAATGTTAATCTTTATCGCACATAGTCTTTTACATTGCTTTTAAATATTTCTGCCTTGTATGGGGATCATAATCCACATCAGATCAAGTAATTTCAAACACTCGCTGCTGAGTAAGAGTGATTTTAAAACTCAACTTATTTTAAAAAGTCTTCAATACCGGTGTTAAAGCTGTTATCTTTCTGTAATGATCCGCGGCGGAGACACTCTCCAGATGCAGAGAAACTCCGCCTTTGTTCATAACCACTCCTCTAGACCCAGCTTTGGCCCAAGGTTTATGTCGGGCCAGAAAACCCTGGCCGTTGGCCAGAGGAAGCCCAGATGAGGCACAATCAACCCCCGGAAGTGACAGTGGAAATGCGACTGGCCCTGGCACGCACTAGCACGTCGGTTTAAGCTCGACAGTGGAAACACGGCTATTCTGTTTTAGCTTTTATCTGTGTGTGACAATTGGTATACTTAATTGTATGCATGTTATTTTATGCAATGATTTACATTCCATTCAGCATTTTTCAGTTTATTCCATTGGGTTCAAAAACAATCCCCATGGCACCATAAAAAAGTATTGTTTTGAGAGCAAAACCAATATGAAAGTACCCCACCATGAGCGTTAGGGGCCAACGCTGGGGACTATATTTGGTCATGCAGTTTTCGTGGTTTGTGTGTCGCTCAGTTGCAGTTGCATGGTTCGGTTGGGTAACGCTGTTTGGTAAATCTCTTTCAGAGTTTTCCTTCCCATAGGCCTCGACAGCTCATAACCAAGACAGACCGCACAACTACGATGAAGGCTTACGGTAAGAGTTCATTTGGCATGCAGATACGTGGATACATGGCAATTTAAAGCAAATTATTTACAAACTAAAAAAAAAAAACTATACAACACAATCTTTCCACATTAAAAAATATTGAAATATATATAAATATTTATATACAGTATGAATAATACTAAGAATAAATACTACAAACTTGACATCAAAGCAGTATGAAATACTAAAACTCAAGCGTACATACTTCCAATGTCTGTGGTATTGAATGTGTATTCTATTTAGATTTTTAAATTAGGATTTAAATTTGTGTCAAGTGTAATGTCAAATATCTGCCTTTTGTTGTATTGAACTGTCAATTCAACTGCCAGATTTATGCTAATTACTTTAAATAAGCCACTCGAACTCTCTGTCTAACAATTCGAAATAAAACATGTAAACAGCAGAGATATTTGCCATTTAAGTCACATTGCATGTTAAAGATATTTATAAAATATCTTTTACCTCTGATTCTGGGTCTTCACTACAACTTAGCATGCTTGATTTCTCCATCACAGCTCTCAGTAGTCAACTGCACTGAACATGAGAACTGTTTGTGATCACACAGGAACTAAGAGCATTTATCTTACCAAACTAGCAGGAAGTCACTGCACTCACTACTGTAGTTCTCATATTTAAAAAAGAATTTATAGTAAATACTTTTTTTCTAACACTGTAGACTGTAATACTTTGTGAGAGATGTCTAAATGGCACAATCAAGTGCAGGATGCAGTGAAATGAAATTTTATTTTATAACCACAAAATAGCTATTAAGGCTGGTTTGTCAATTGGGACTTCATTCAAATTTCACGCAATTGGATGCAAATCTCTTTCTGAATAAAAAAAAGAGTCATTTATGTGTCTGCTGGATGTTCCTGATGTGTAACCAAGCTTTTTTACCCGGATACCTCAGAGCTACGTCTTTGTTATCAAAGAAACATGAACCTCTGGACCAGTGTTAACATGTCTAGCGATAGCAAGCCATTCATGTGAGACTCTGGGTGACGTGTGTGACGCACCCTTGGTAACAAGCATTTGAATCAGGGCAGACCTCTCACAAGGAAGAGCTGATAAGCTCTGGACTAGTGTCTAATATGACTGGCCTGACCCAAAGGTACACACTGTGCTGTTGGCTCACTGAGCAAAAAGAGAAACTGTTAGACACAGGAACTAACATTGATCAACCAGTTACAATATCACTATGCTCTTGACAAACAACAGCACTGTAGACATTTTTTGCAAGTTAATTTAAGTCATTTTAATCCAGATATAGCACTTTATTATACAGATACAGTATAGGCAACACTTTTTTTTCAAATTTATAAATGTATGCAGATGCATACCTGTATAAAATATCCTGTTAAAAAAAAAAAAAAAAAACTGTGGTTGCCAGAACATTTTTGTAAAAAATAAAATAAAATAAAAATAATAAAATACCTGTATTACAAGATGCCTTTGTATTTTACAACTTATAACTATATACTGTATTTCATTAAGTCATACAGTGGTTATATTGCAAATTTACTTAACTATCAAAATCTTATTTTCACCTTAGAGAAACACCACAGTGCAGGTGCTAAAATGGAAAACCATGACGAATCAGATTTCATCGTAAGTTGCCTGTCATGGCCAGTACTCTACACACAGGGCCACAAACATGGCTAATTTACATGACACTAATGTAATGCAATAAACATTAACTAAGCAACTAAAAATAACAAAAATAGGAGACAAAACTATTTCAGGAAAATAAATATTATTAAGAATCATGATTAACCCCAGTGTCCCATGCTCAAAATCAATCACTTTTCGGTTAATATCAGACTCAGTTGCGGGATCTGAAGTTATTTTGAATGGTTAAGTTAAAATGTGACCGTGACTGTTGCAAACATTAGTTGACCGTGTCCATAGTTGACATGATGAACTAAACCTGTACTAACTCTGCTTGTGTGAATTTGCACCAAAACCTTCATTGACGTCATTTGTTTGAGGATGCCACTTGGATTGATCATTTGTTATCTAATGCAGTGAGATCACACAAAGAGCATGTCTGTGTGATCTCAGACATGGCCTCAGGTTCAGTGCACTGACATCAAACGGCTGTCATGGAAAAATCAGCTGAGCTCAGATAAAATGAAGACCCAGAGTCAGAGGTAAATGGAATTAAATTAATTCTCAAATTAAATGTTGTTAAAGCACATTGTATGGAATCATTTAGTTTTTTTTTCCTATTTATTCCGATAGCAAAATAGACATCAATCTGCTATAGTATGTCTGAAACAAATAACCTAAATGTTATATAGTAATCAGAGAGAATGTCTTCTCATGTTAGTCCAGCTTTCAGTTTTTTATGCATTCAAAAATGAGTTCTACTATCTACCGAGATAAATA
This sequence comes from Carassius auratus, assembly GCF_003368295.1. NCBI lineage: Eukaryota > Metazoa > Chordata > Actinopteri > Cypriniformes > Cyprinidae > Carassius > Carassius auratus. The sequence continues at coordinate 12,204,189 of NC_039288.1, read as the reverse complement.
CAGAATCCATTTTTATGTATTTATTTATGGCCGTTACTACCAACAACCGTTGTACTGTTCAAGGCTCCCGACATGCAAAGCAGCCTCACAATAAGTCCATAGTTCCGTTCTTTGGACAGATGATTTGTGTAATGTGTGTTTTGAATATGAGTCCTGGCATGTGTTAACACGTGCTTAACGAAGAGCCAATGGATGGTCAGTGTGTGTTTCTCAGATGGTTATGGAGAACCTTAGATGACCATTAGAAGGTGATTTGGGAGATCCCATATTGTGACTGTGATGCAATCTGAAACAGGTGTCCTACTGTAGTTTCACTTTGCTAATGTGGTATTATGAAGCTAAATCTGAATGGTTTGATGTGACCACAAAGAGCAAAACCAGATATAAAATTAATCCGGTCTTTGACACATTCTAGCTATAGTTTAAAAGAGCGATTCGTTGAGGGGAAAGGCACATTTAACCAATGAAACCAGAGTGTAGAAGAATTCAAGAGAAACTTAAGTGTGTTTTCAGATGAAGAGGAAGCGAGTTGTGTCTGTGAAGCAAAAACTGGCCAAACATTACACAATCTACTTTTACACAATCTAATTTTGCAAAAACACATAATAAAAACCCCTAAATGTTCCCCAGATGCTCTATAAGTGTTTTTAAAATATGAATTGTGAATTTAAACTCAGCATTTAGCTTTATAGCATGTTGTTTTATGTGTATCTTTTATTTATCAGTCCACCAAACACACCCTATGATAATGGAAATTACGAGCACATACATGACCAATAGAAATATTTTAGGTGAAAAGTAACACAAGTTAATAATTAGACAAACAGGAAAAGAATAACACAGTGTGCTAGGAAAGACCGGGTATGCACAGAAAAACTCCTGCACCTTTATAAGTTAACCATCCGATTTCATACCATACATTTCTCTGAACCATTATCTCTAAAAACTGCCATAAAGTTAGACACCGGTCAATACTATGTGACAATTCAAGGATGAAACCAGAAAGAGCACTCACCATGGTGGTAAAATATCCTGTCCCAGATGTTCACATGGACTTTTGGTAGCTCAAAACTGGACTAGTGAATGTGTTTCCGTTCGCTTCAGTTTATTTGTGACTGTTAATGCCTGCCCACTCCTGTCTACTTCTCCTATTTGCTAGCAGACCGCTGCATGGTCATCACAGGAAGCCCTATCTCTCTCCTCATCAAATCTATTTGCCTATCCCATACTGCACAATTGCTCTTTCTATTCTCACACATGCTTCTCTGCTCAGCACGATACTATAAGAACACATATGAAAATATTGAAGAATTTCAAATTTAGCTTGACATGTTATATTAACACAATTTGTATATTATATTCATTCATGACACACAGACTGATATTTCAAATGTTTATTTCTTTTAATTTTGATGATTATAACTGACAACTAAGGAAAATCCCAAATTTTGTATCTCAGAAAATTAGAATATAACTTAAGACCGATACAAAGAAAGGATTTTTTGAAATATTGGCCAACTAAAAAGTATGAAAATGAAAAGTATGATCATGTACAGCACTCAATACTTAGTTGGGGCTCCTTTTGCCTGAATTACTGCAGGAATGCGGTGTGGAGTCGATCAATCTCTGGCACTGCTCAGGTGTTATGAGAGCCCAGTGCTGTGATAGTGGCCTTCAGCTCTTCTGCATTGTTGGGTCTTACATATCGCATCTTCCTCTTCACAATACCCCATAGATTTTCTATGGAGTTAAGGTCAGGTGAGTTTGCTGGCCAATTAAGTGCAGTGATACCATGGTCCTTAAACCAAGTACTGGAAGTTTTTGCACTGTGTGCAGGGGCCAAGTCCTGTTGGAAAATGAAATCTGCATCTCCATAAAGTTGGTCAGCAGCAGGAAGCATGAAGTGCTGTAAAACATCCTGGTTGAACTTGACCTTTGACCTCTGAAAACACAGTGGACCAACACCAGCAGATGACATGGCACTGCATACCATCACTGACTGTGGAAACTTTACACTGGACCTCAAGAAACTTGGATTGTGTGCCTATCCTCTCTTCCTCCAGACTCTGGAAAATGCAAAATTCACCTTTATCAGAGAACATAACTGTGGACCACTCAGCAGCAGTCCAGTTCTTTTAGCTTTGAGATGCTTCTGAAGCTGTCTGTTGTTCAAAAGTGGCTCGATACAAGGAAAACCCATGTCTCGCATACGTCTTTGTGTAGTGGTTCTTGAAGCACTGACTCCAGCTGCAGTCCACTCTTTGTGAATCTCCCCCACATTTTTTAATGGGTTTTGTTTCACAATCTTCTCAAGGGTTCGGTTATTCCTATTGCTTGTACACTTTTTTCTACTTTTTTTCTATCTTTTTCTTCCCTTCACCTCTTTATTAATGTGCTTGGACACAGAGCTCTGTGAACAGCCATCCTCTTTTGCAATTAACTTTTGTGTCTTGCCCTCCTTGTGCAGGGTGTCAATGGTCGTCTTTTGGACAACAAACAAAAAACAATGAAAAAGATACACGGCTGGTGGGCCAGATCAACATTAAAAGTTTCACAATAGTTTAGAAGAGTGGATTTCACTATTAGGTAATTGTTATTCTGATACACATTTCCTGTATAAAAGACTATATCTATAACCTTTTCAGGTGAATGTAGTGCAATCTTATGGATCTTAAACATAATCACGTTACAACAAGGCGACATAGTCCCTCTAGCAAATCCGTCAACAGTGGACAAAGCAGAAAAATCTCAGCGCACGGTAGATGATAATGCTTACGACCAAAGGGGAGTACGCATAGGCCTACTCTTTAATGTCAAGCGGCAAATGCTGAAACAATCTGAATACGGTCATCGGCTATATGAACAAGAGCTCTAGATGTAGGGGCGATATTGTCATGCTGTAAAATTTCTATGAACAGGCAGTGTATGTTTGACCGCAGTCTGAGAAAACTGCAAAACAACGTGTCGACTATCTCTGGTAACAATAAATGAATAAATAAAATGATACATGTTTACGAGTCACACGTTGACAATTTTTGTCTTATGTGCTCATTACAGCTAAAATCACTGAATTATGAAATGCAAAAGTGTGTACGGCATTTTTCTATAACCGTTACAAAAGTGAGAACGTCGTAGTTCTCAAATGTGTTTGTATTACAACGGTAGCCCATCTAACAAATCTGGAGAAGTGGAGAAGCAAAGATGTTTAGCACATACACACGTACACAAGAGATGTTGCTTTATTTGAATCGAAGAAGATGCCGTCATATATAATTTAATATTGTTTAAAATAGAGATAAGTCTCTTTTTAACTTGATATGTCCACGCTTATGTCCGCTTGTTTATATGGTTTATCAGAATACAAATTTGTATAGCGCCGTGGATATTATAGTGATATAACAAGGTACGTGTGGCTTATGATGAAATTTATAGGCTAGTCATAATTCAGATCGCTTAAAAGTGTACGTGCATGCAGCATTTTATTGTATGGTGGTAATGTAGCTGTACGGTTAAAATAAAAACAATTAAACAGCTTTTTGAAAAAGATCAGTTATAGTTCCGTTTACTGCGTTGGAAGGGTTTAGGGCTGATACAATAATCAGGATTATGCCTTGTGTATGAATTCCACCGGAGGAAGCCGTTTCACTAAGACCGGTAGACCCGTGCATTGCTGACCGGGAGCGCATACACGCCCGTGATGTCGTGTTCATAGATGACAAACGGATAACGCGATGGCAAAACGTCGATTTAACGGAGCAGAATTTTTTTTTTTTTTTTTTTTTTTTTTTTTTTTTTAAATTCTATACATAGCATTGTAGCAGGGAAAGCTAAGCACGCATCACAGGATGTCGTCATATTTTCAAAATAAAAGTATTTTAACAGGATGGCGTCATATTTTCAAAATAAAAGTATTTTTTTCATTTTTTCATTCATGATATTAAGTCAAATAACACATACTTTATAGTGTTAAAATATCTCTATCAGCAGATGAATGCGTAATCTGCTTAACATGAAGAAAATTACAGGATGACATGAAATATGGTTTAAAGTCGCCATAGACTGTAAAAAATAGCATAACAGGCTTTGATCAATTATATATTTTTTCCCCCGATCCTGGTAAAATGTATATTTTTAGTGATGAACAAAACTAATGTAAATGTTTTGTTTTATATTGTTTGCGAATGTATAATGTGTTTATATTCATTAAAAGAAGAAAATAAGACTTGGAGACGAATGTGTGTACACAGGCATTAGAGGGAGAGAGAGGGAGAGAGAGAGGGGTACAAGAGATGCTAGACGCGCACCAACCGTAATTCATAGGTGAACCGTCAGAAAACTGTCAAAATCATGGTACTCCCGTGTGAGATACGTTTGGTTTTAATTAAAAATGGCTTTGAAGATATTATGATTGGTTAGTAAATTCGGAAGAAAGTGAAGTGTAGCGTGCAAACGAAGACGCTGTGAATACTTGCAGGTCAGGAAGGTGATGTGAAAACAACTCCTTTCAGCTCTCTAAAAAATGGATCTCGTTTTATCTGAAACAGTCGGTTTCAGTATATTTTTTATAGCGGTTTCATTTATAACCTTTTTTAAAAGAACAGAATGTTTTTCAACCTTAGAATATGTATATTATATAAAGAACTACGTGTTTTCAAAGTCTGTTGTACTGTTGTACTACAAAGTCTCTGTCTCACTCCCTGGGGCACGAGCGCGCCTGCAGGCGCGCTATCTCTCCGTATCTCTCCTGGGGCACAAGCACGGCTCAACCGTGTGCTATCATTCAGAGAGAGTCCAACAGATGGAGCTGGAGCCCGTTTCTCACAAAGCTGAAGCTTCTGTCTAAATAAGGTAGGTGGATTGCTTTAGTAAGCTTTTCAACCTTAGTTAAATTGTTTTTAGATTATGTATATTATATAAACTATATAATGTTTTATATATAATGTTTTATATATATATATATATATATATATATATATATATATATATATATATATATATAAATGTGAAATAATTAAAATGTGTTTTAGATTATATAAATTATATAATGTTTATATATATATATATATATATATAAATGTGAAATAATTAAAATGTGTTTTCAACCTTTAATTATTTTTTAGAATTATATAAAATATAGAATGTATATATATATATATAAAATGTAGAACACACTGACCCCATTTATACACCGCTCATAAATGTAATGGGAGGGGGAGAAGCCGTATAACCACACACACACACACACACACACACACACACACACACACACACACACACACACACATAACCGTATAACTGTGATAAACTTCAAACAAGCTAACTGGCACAAACTTCAAACAAACTAACGGTCAATAGGGTAAAACTTTCCGTCAAAACCACATGAACGATGTGTGGGGAGTCTTTCATATACCTTTATAATTTAGAACTAACAGGTCAATAGGGTAAAACTTTCTGTCAAAACCGCATGATCGATGTGTGGGGAGTCTTTCATCTTCCGTTTAAACTAGCCGTCAAAACCATGATTTAGAACTAATTAGGTCAATAGGGTAAAACTTTCTGTCAAAACCACATGATCGATGCGTGGGAAGGTCATAGGTTAACCCTTGATCTCATTTGTTCCGCCCATCCATCATAAGGTTACCGGAAGTTCAACCTGTCAAAAGGTCAAAGGTCAAAGTCATAAATCATCATGACAGAACGTATAGTATAAGTACTACTAATAAACATTTGAAATATATCAGTCTGTGTGTAATGAATGAATATAATATACAAGTTTCACTTTTTGAATGGAATTAGTGAAATAAATCAACTTTTTGATGATATTATAATTAAATGACCAGCACCTGTATATATGTATATAAAATATGCATAAAGTTTAAAAACATGATGTCAGTAAAAATAGTCTTTAAAATAAGTAATTATTTTATTATTAAATTCATTAAAAGTGACAAAAACTTTGATTGCAATGTTTTGAAAGATTTTATATTTCAAGTAAATGCTGATCTTTCTATTCATCAAAGAATCCTGAAAAAAAAAATAAGTATGTATAAAAAAGTAAAAATTGAATAATGGTTTACACAAAAATATGAAATAGCACAAATGTTTTCAACATGTTTTCAAAAAAAAAAAAAAAAAAGGAAAAAAAAGGTTGAGCATCAAATCAGCATATTAGAATGCAATTTGAAGGTAATTCTAAAAACATTTTAAAAAAATGAATAAAAAAAATTGCTGGTTAAAATTCCAGCTTTTCCAACAGGAATAAATTTCATTTTAAAATATATATATTACTTGTCAAAAAATAAAAAAAATAAATACTTTAATCAAACTAATGTAGCATTGGTTAATAAGAAACTTATTGGAAAAAATCTTACCAACCCCAGACATTTGATCAATAGTGTTACTCATTACTAACCCTAACAAAGTGAAGACACTTAGAAAAATAGCCTTTAATGTCAACAGCTTTTAAAAACAAGAATTGCACACATTATTTTAGCATATTATAGTACAACCAAATGAATGTGAAGTTTTACAGGGAACATCAACAACAGGTAAGATGAATTTCTGAGGTAAATTTTGCATCACATGATATGGGGATGATAAATGTACAAATGCATGTCATGTTTATTTTATGCATATAATGTCTTTGTTTGGATGATTTTAAGTCCTCAGATCTGGGGTACAAGTAGCTGTCCTCTGTCTCATTTGTGTAACCATGGTAAGTACCAGTATTTTTCAACAATCTTAAACTATAGGCAAAATGACGAATACCTGTAAGTGTTGATTACATTTTTAGTTTGGTTACCATACATTTAATGAATTTGCGCTCTTAAAAACAAAGGTTCCCAAAAAGGGGTTTTTGCAGTGATGCCACTGAAGAACCAATCTGAGTTTATAAAATAACTTTTCAGTGGACAGTTCTTTATAAGGAACTTTTTTTTCTTAGCTTGAAAAGCATTTTAATAATCTAAAGAACCCTTTTCCACTATAAAGAATGTTTCTTGCAATGGAAAGGTTCTGCGAATGTTAAAGGTTCTTCAAGAAACCATTGATTCCAATAAAGAGTGTATCACTGTTCGTTTTTGAAGAAAGTTCAGAGAACATGATGCATACAGTACCCACACTGAGTGCCTGAAGCTGTTGATGGAAAGAGTAGTCATCTACAGTGGGTGCCGAGATGATCAGAAGTCTTTGTTTAGACAAAATTCACATATAATATTCAGAACAATTGGAAGGATAAGTAATCATACTTTAAAGCATTGGGAAACTCAAGGTGTTTACCTCAGGAGCGAGCTTACCTCCAGATTGTTCGTTTTCTGCTTTAGAGCAGGGTAATGGAGCTTTTCTCTCCTTTTCCTTCTCAGACTGACGTGATGGAAAGCTGTTGATGTGATCCAGTAAATCTGAAGGGGCTGTTGGCTTATTGAAAACCCTCTTAAGCTAAGACCACAAGATATATGCCTTTGATTCGGCAGTCTTTCAAAGTCATTATGAATTAGGAGAAAAGGAAGCGTGTTCTTATTTTGGGCCTCAGGTCATATTCAGTCGACCCCATTGAGAAGTTTTTGGAGTCAAGCCCATATTCTCTGCAGATCTCACTGATTAACTCAGGGTTTCTGAGCTTTTCTGGCAGGGATGCTTGTGGAGGCTCTGAACCTGTTTCAAAAAGGGCATCGTGCATTTTGATTGTAATTTTGCATCACAATAAGTGCAGCACAAATTTAGAAGCTTTAGAGCTGGGTATAATAAATAATAATTGTTCTTCATTTTAACAATCTGAATATCGACTGCACAGCAAAACAAATATGACCCAATCCCGAACAAATGACTCTTATGAACTGGATCTTTTTAGTGAATCAAAAACTAGTGAAAAGTCTTGTTCAGTTAACAAACAAATGACTCTTATGAACTGGATATTTTTAGTGAATCAAAAACTAGTGAAACGTCTGGTTCAGTTAAAAGGGTCATATGATGCTTTTTTAAAAGATTATTATTTTGTGTATTTGGTGTAACAGAATATGTTGACATGCTTTAATGTTCAAAAAACATTATTTTTCAAATACTGTACATTACTGTAGGTCCTCTATGCCCCGCCTCTCTCAAACGCGTCGTTTTCTACAAAGTCCCTCCTTCTGACAAGTGCAGCATGCTCTGATTGGCCAACTGACCCAGTGCATTGTGATTGGCCGAACACCGCATGCACTTGTCGGAAATGCCCTAGCCCTTTTCCATAATCACGAGCTTCATCTTTCAAAATAAATGTAAAGACAGTTAATAATGTCCTTAGTTTTAGCATCAGTTCAAGCCTGAAAGGGGAACAGAGTCACGTGACAGACACAGTGATGAAGGTTTTTAGCTGACTCCACTGTTGACCCTGTCTCTCACTCTCTCTCTCTCCCTCTCTCTCTCACACACACACACACACACACACATAAACAACATGCAAAACTCTGCATTTGAACAGTCAATAGCAACTACTTAAACTAATAACAAAGATACTCACAGTAGTTGATTCAGAAGCGCCAGATTGTCGTAGCAAAGTCAGAATTACCTCCTCTCTAGGTTCATGAAACGGTCATCCATGAAATGCGTTGCTGTTCTGTTCTAAGTAGTCATAAAGATTCCTAAATGCATCTACTTCCACCTGCAGTGTAGGAATAGGTTCTGAACCACTGATCTATAATATAGATGATGGACAGCGCTGAGACCTTTCTTTGAGAAAAGGCACAGCTATGTAGCTCTGTTTAATATAGTGACTTGAGACATCACTTGAGGATGAAATCACCTATGCCAAAAAATAAAGAAATAAACCATAATAATCAGATACAGTCTTCCGAGGAGGGCTGCAAATAGGCTTCAGATCTTCTTAAAAATCAAATACTTACAAGGAGTCTTCTTCTCCCTTTGAGGTTTTTCATTGAGTCTTTGAGAGCTGCCTGTCCTCACCATCTGCATCTCGTGATTTCCTCCTCCGTCCTTTGCCATTTTTCTTCTTGCCATCCTTTCCTTTGCCTTTCTTTTTGGAACTTGAATGGTCAACGGTTTGTTCTCCTTTGAACTGCTCATTGAGGGTGTCATAAAATAGATTTTGCCCTCACATGCGTTTTATCTGCTTCCAAAGCTTTTTTCACTTCTGTTACCGACTCTGGGTGTCTGTCACTATCTGGAGTTTTCTTCTGGTCATCGAGCAGCAGCTTCTCGTTTCCACTAGATCCAGATTTAGAATTTGCTTTAACTGATAGAATGCCGTCGCCTGAGCTATCTGTCATTTTACGGATACCGAATCATGAATGTCCGCTCAAAATATCTAGATCTTTGTTTCTCGATGTTGCCTTTTCGTCTAGACGTATCTTCTGTGTGAGGAAGATGGATGTGGAATTCACATGCCTCTGTAGGCTGAAGGTCCTATGCTTGCTGGAACCCTGTTTATTCACCATTACCCTCTTCTTTGTGATCTTGAATTTTACTGGTAACCTCTTTCTTTTTACTGGCGATCTTCTCCAACTTTCACACATGCAGCTGATCGAAGAGCTCAAGAATGGCCTCAACACGAACCGGGTAAGAAAATCTCTCACTAACCCTCATGTTCTTTTACAGAAACAGCATGAAGAAGGTATGGTCCTCCAGCTCAAGGAAATGGAGAAGTTTGCTTACCATTTAAGAGTCCATGGCCTCCACAGTGGCTTCTCCTTGCAAGGTTGTCCGTTGGATTTTGCCTTCCATCATGGAATTCTGAATAATAGTGACGATGAGCGTTGTCTCTCTCAGCCAAGCGACAGTTCAGTCCTTCAGACTCCTGGATCTGCTTCTCCATCACACGCTGATAGTTGTCACTTTGCAATGGTGCGGTGATCACCCACAGGTGGTGTTTCCCGGCAAAATCAGCCAAGAAGTCTCTCGGGAGCCCCATCTGACCCAACGTCCTCCTTGGGAGTTGCATGGCCACTTTGATTCTTCCCTTGGTGTTTTTTCTTGCCTCCTTTTGAAGAAAGCATCGGGCTGTTGATCCAGTGTGCCAACAGAAGCAGGAAGATCAACAGACGAGGCATATCGAGACTTCACACTTTTCACTGACCAACAGAGGCAGAGAGAGAAATAGCAGCTTCTGGTTCACATTTACAGGAAACTTCAGAGCAATGTTGAGCTGTGTGGCATGCGGAGCAGCTTCTTGCGTCTCACAACTTTGCGTCTGCATGGAGGAAGAGCTGCTGTAGGAGAAGAATGAAAGGGCAGGATGAAACCCAACCCCTTCACAGCTTCAGTGTGACTTGATCTTAGTTGTCAACATTTAACACTTTGGCTACTGCTTTAGTGGAAAATATCATTGCAGATTATATCTTGACAGTTTTAGTACAGTTTGTGTTCTGAAGGTCAGTATACAATAGTCAATAAATAACGGACATTTATACATTAATTCACTAAGGCACCCCAGTCTTTGTCATCTCTGCTCACTATCAATGCATCTGCAAAACAGACATCAAAACTATGATGATTAGGATCAGATTTTTTTTTTACTGTATTTCTTGTCGTGAGGCTAACCAACATGCAAATCTACTAAACTGAAAAAGCATGTCAAATAAGCAAATAGATTTAATAATGCTGTGACACTGTGAAATATATTGCTTATTAATACACTGAAATGCTTAAAGAAATGCATGTCCATCACCCATGATATTATCAGCTAGGAAGTGAAAGAAAAGTCTGAAAGTGTAAAGCTAACATTTTTAGATAGAAACTGTAGATAGCAAAGTTATTTATGCTCAGGGTGACTGAAAAATAAGATAGTATATGTGATCGAAACATAAAAATAAAACGTGTTCAACGTCCCTTTAAAACAGCCTTTTTACATTAACATTTAAATGTACATTAAAACATATACAGCATAATACAAGAGAACTATAAATAAGATGGACTATAAATAAAGCATTCTTTTATGGATTTTTATTTGGAATATCGTGCAAAGCTTAATTTTTTTTTTCAGCTGTGAGAAGAATTGCAAGAAGTGGCCGTAGCAATCTGGGTTGGAGTTGGAATGGTTTACAGTCATGGTGCACAGACATTCCACAGATGGATTTAGTTGAACAGGAACATATCAGAGACAAAGGGGAACCTTGAAACAGCACCAGCCAGTGCTGATAAAACAGATGCAAATGGTGTATTCAATGCAAAAGTTTATTTAAGTATAATTATGTTTTTTATTTTTATTAAAATGTACATTTCAAGATTGTTTAAACCACTGTTACTTGTTGAATTGTTTTAATTTATTATTACTGTCCAAGTGTTTATCATTGTTATTGCTCTGCTGTTAAACTGTTAATTGTGGACATGCATTTCTTTAAGCAAATTACTAATTTCAGTGTACTAAATAAGAAATATATTTTACAGTGTCACAGCATTATTAAATCTATTTGCTTATTTGACATGCCTTGAATTCCACTCACTAACCAGTTAAGACTGTTCATTGTTCAAAAAAAAAAAAACAATGCTCTCAAAAAAACTTAATCAGGTCAAAAATTGTGTGGTTTGGGGACTTTGTATAGCTTGTAAACAGACTGGATGTAGAATTGTAATGGAACAATGCACACTGCGGCAGTAAATCAAGAACCTAGTCATCTGGGTCTGCTTTATCAAAATTTGCAGTGAGTGTTTTAAGTATTGTCCTTGTATACTACCGCCCTCTGCTGGACATGTGAATCTCTGCGTCCAGAAAGTCAAAGATCAGAGATTTTGGTTTAATATTGCTGCTCTCCATTTAACTTAACAAAAATAAATTAAAAACAAAATAAACAATATGATTAACTTATCGGTTACATAAATATTTTATATATTATTTAAATTTGTGTGTACTCCCAAAAATAAACTATCTGAGTTTACTCTGGTCACAGCTGGGATTCTTGTGACCTCTCATTAATTAAAACTGTAATCATTTAAGCGTTAAACTGTTCATCTTTTGCCCTTCCTCTCGATCTGTGCCAACTATTATTGAGTTTTTGTCTGTCAGTCTTTTGACCAGGTTTTTGATTGAATTAATTGTCTTAAGTTGAGCACACACATTAGAAGAATCCATTTATTATGTGTTTGATGGTTATTTATATGTTTTGAACATATGTTCAAGTTCATTATAAGTATATTTCTGTTCGTTAGAACATGTCGGTGTACATGAGAATAAGTTGAGAACTTGTCGGTAATTTCTATGCTATGTTGTGAATTGCAATGTTCTATTTAACAGTGCTTATGAATGCTTTTATAAAGAGTTTTTCTCAGAAGAATGTATTGAAATTCCTGTTTAAATATGTTTGAATTAGGGCTGGTAAGCGATTTAAATTTTTAATCTAATTAATAACATGATGCTGTGATTAATTCATCTAATTAATCGCACATCAGATTTGGAGAAATTACTCTGAAAAGATCATTTAAAGTCATTGTTGTGCAAAGCATCAAACAGGCATTACAAAAAGTAGGTTCAGCAAGAAATATTCTGTTTGAGAAAATTGATATAGGCCTATAGTATACTCTTTTGGACCATGGAGTAAATGATGACATAATTGTCGTTTTTGGTTGGGTGAACTATAATTTTAATAATATATTTTCTTATTCGATCGTATGATCTTCAAACGTTGCTATTAAAGTATTTTTTTTTAGATTGTTTTGCAAGTTGATAGTGTGCAGGATTTCTTTTCTCATATTTTGACTATATCAGTCTTTTTTCCTACGCACCTATCTATGACTTACAGGTGTGCAACGCTATTTGATCATTATTATTACTATGAAAATATGAAATGATTTCTTTAATGAAATGAAACGCTGAGTAATAAACAAAAACTGCCAGTAGGTGGTGGTAAATTTATTCATTCGTTTGATTCGTTCAAATGGCTGATTCATTCAGGAGTGAAGTGAAGGGTTCTTTATGGATGGTTCAGTGAATCATTAGACTTGTTCGACTTGAAGCAGGTCATCACCATCAGACCGATCATTGTGTGTTACATCAAAGAACCGCAAGAACTTAGAGAGCACACGACTCCTTGTGCTTTTGAATCGCTCTCGCGGTACTTTGATGTCATACACCTAATGGTCTGTGCAGTGCCACTTCAAAACCAACCCATTGGCCAGTGGTTCAACGCACCGATTGGTTCACTAAATTCGTTCAAAACGTGTATTAAGAAAAGAAAACCGCTGTGGGTTGCTCGGAGATGAACAGTTCTGATTTGTCTTTATATTTTGGTTGGCAAAACTGAGCAAAACAGACAACATTGTGTCACAATATTAACTTCTTAATGAACTGTTGTATAAGATGATTATCACATTTGCACTTGTGTGATATTGCACTTAGCCTACTTCTCCTGTGATATTTCTTAACTATGTGATGTAAATATGAGACACAATCTCAAATGGGTGTTTTGCCCAATATCTTGAATTTTAGGGACATTTTCTAGGCTCCATCACACAGTTGTTGCTCTGCCTCATATGAGTCATGGACTGTATGAAATGGCAGATAATCCATGTCTGGTGCGGGGCAAGTGTGCCAGATGCATTATTTTTCTCCATTAATAATTAATCAAATTAAAGCGATAAATTACCAGCCCTAGTTTGAATTTTATATACACCATACTGTAATAAAACATTTAAATGAACACACATTACTGTAATTAAAGGGATACTCCACCCCAAATGTAAACTGTGTCATTAATCTCTTACCCCCATGTTGTTCCAAACAAGTAAAAGCTTAATTTTTCTTCTGAACACAATTTAAGATATTTTGGATGAAAACCTGGTGGCTTGAGACTGTCCCATAGACTGCCAAGTAAATTACACTGTCAATGTCCAGAAAAGTATGAAAAGCAGTGTCAGAATAGTCCATCAGCCATCAGTGGTCGACAATACTTTTTGTATGCAAATAAAACAAAAATAATGACTTTATTCAACAATTCCTTTGTCAACAGTCTCTTCTGTGTCTCTCCACTTCACCATGTGCTGCTTATGCTCGTCTGTGTCAGCCGCGCCACAAGGATGGGCTGTTTTCTTTCAAACCAAAGCATAAATACATGTAGAAACAGCCCATCCTGACACTCTGATGGCAGATGGACTGTTCTGACAATGCTCAATATGTTTAATATAACACTTTTTTTTATTATTCTTGTTTTAAGATCATCAACATTTCTGCTGATGCATATGTGCATGGTATTCACAAGAAACTGGTATCAAGAAAATATTCATACAGTTTTCCAAGTCTCACTCTACCTTATATGTTAAAGAAAAATGGGAGAAAGATTATTATTATTATTATTATTATTATTACTCCAAAAAGAAAATATTTACAGAACGGTAATCCAGAGTCTGCACTTTGCTGGAGAAGATGTTTCAACTCAATGACTGATTATTTTCCGATATTCTGGAACTGTCCAGCAATCCAGTATTACTGGTTAATGGTCAATGAATCAACACTGGGTTTTGAGATTGATTATGGTGTTATATTTAAGAAACATACCAACTGATTTAAATGGTCAAGACAACCTTTTTAGATTGTTCTTGGTTGTTTATAAAAAAGCAATAACAAATAAATGGCTGGATGAGAATCCACCAACAAAAGAAGAGTGCAGAGATTGTAAAGGATATGTTTGGTGTGGAGAAAATGACCTTGACTAAGTAAGACTATGGATACATTTGATAAGAATTGGTCGAAATGGTTAATACACGGGAAGTTACCCCCAAATAACTATAAGAAGCATGTAAGAACTGTAGTCTATGTGATGCCTCTGGTGACCTTATTCAGTTCTTTGTTATTTATTTATTTAGCCTATTTATTGTATTCAGAGTTATGTTAAAAGGAATTTAAATAAGTTTAAAATACCATTTGCTGCAGTAATTACAACAATAAAACTGTTTACCAGGGTTGTAAATAAATGTAAATAAATAAGTGAATGAATGAATGAACAAGCTTGCCTCGTTTAAACACGTTTGAATGAGATAACATTTTAATTTATTATGATTTACGGTGAAAAAATTAACTGGGTAACTATATGCTAGTGGTAACCATGGTACAATGTTACAACTGCCATTACAAAAATGTGTCTTTTAATTGAATGTTGTTTTTGTTGTTGTTTTATCCCTAAACTGTGCCTAATTATGTTATTTAAAAGATAAATTAATGGCAGTTAAATCTCGTTAACAAACGCCCACAGCACATGACTGATTTACACGCGTTGATCGACGGCCGAATGAAGCCACAAGCGGCGCAGATCGAGGTGAGCGCGAGTGCTTCCGGGTGGCGGGTGTAAGCTGGGTGTCCCCGCTTTCAAAGGTCGTTCATTGATTCTCTGTCTCGGCTCGGTGAGAATTTCAATTCCTCATTATCGATCTCCACCACATTATCATTTGATTGCAATAAATGCATTAGAGCATGCATCGCTGTGGTCTCTCAATGCAAACGTTAGCTTCCAGTAGTTGTTTGTACTTAGCTAACAAGCTAGTGAAGTACGACTACGGCTTGTGCCCGCCTTCTGTCGGATCACTGATCCTGAAGCCGCTATGCTCTAACAAAAATAAGCTATGCAAACGCAAGCATTTGATGTAGTGGTGTATAACAGGTTTTAATTAATAGCAACGTTACTGTTGTACTTGTGCTGCATGAATGGGAATATGCTAATGCGTTTCTTACGCCATTGAGTTGTTGGAATGAATGACTTTTGCATTGCCCAATAACAAACTCTTGGCACAAGGTCGAGTATCGTTTTTTAAAAAAATCCTAATCCCTCCTCGTCGCTTATGTTGAATAATGTGACTTTCTAAACCTTGTAGTTCATAGATTTAAAGTGAGTGCGTTGTCCCACATCTGACTTGTGTCACTTCTCTGGTCCGCTGACGCGCTGCTGGAATTAGATTGTAGTTGGCACCATAATCCAATAGAGTCTGTCTGCACATGTTTCATTAAATCGGTGATTTGATTGTTTCCCTCGCCCTCATACATGCATAACCACTGCAGTGCTTGAATGTGTGGGATGCATCTCTAAAAAAAAAAGGTGAAATTATACAGGCGTTTACTTGTGTATAAGTGGTGTCTTACTGGCACATTCCATGAATACATAATACTATGGGTGTCCCTTCCACACATTTTATTGTAAGCAGTGGCAGGATTTGACACTGTTAAAGCCTCATCAGAAACTTGCTTAGTCCCTGCACAGCCCCCTCCTGTTTTTGGTGTCACTTTCAATAACATTGAAAAATAAACATTAAAAATCCCCCCAAAAAGTGCATAGTATTTGGCCTATAAACAATTTATATTATGGAGAGGACTGGAGCCGGTACTCAGAATTCGTGCTCTGCATTTAGCCCTCTGAAGTGCACACACACAGCAGTGAACACACACAAACCGTGAACAAACACCCGGAGCCGTGGGAAGCCATTTGTGCTGCGGCGCCCGGGGAGCAGTTGGGGGTTCAGTGCCTTGCTCAAGGACACCTCAGTCATGGTATTGCTGGCCCGAGACTCGAACCCACAACCTTAGGGTTAGGAGTCCAACTCTCTAACCGCTAAGCCACAACTTCCCCTTATAGTGGGAAACATGAGAATAAATGTTTTTCGCTTTAATTAGGTTGTTTTTGAAAAGCGGTGCATGAAATAAAGGTGCTCTTTTCATTTATGACTGCAGTGTTAATAATTTTAATAATATGTCAATACATTCTTTACAATTTATTTAGTCACCAAAAGCTGCAAAACATTTTTTTTTCTCTCAC
This sequence comes from Carassius auratus, assembly GCF_003368295.1. Lineage (NCBI taxonomy): Eukaryota > Metazoa > Chordata > Actinopteri > Cypriniformes > Cyprinidae > Carassius > Carassius auratus. The sequence goes on along the minus strand of NC_039288.1, from coordinate 12,187,462 downwards.
ACTAGCAATTTTCAGTTTCAGGCTATATTTTGTACCCTAAAAAGAATATTTTTGTAAAAGATATTAGTTTTTCATAACTTTTATTAATTATTCTTTTTATGTATTTCGTATATTCCGGAGAACACCCTCACAGACAGTGTTTATGGTGTTGTAGACAATAAATGACCTAAAAGGCCTCTCTGTAAGCTGCTACTGTTTGACCTGCACTCAGAAAAAGCCTTATCACCTTCAAATATGATTGCCCTTACCTAAACAAATACACTTTTACACACTTCTGGGTTTGCCTTAGTGTGACCTTGGCTGTTTCACCCTGTGGATTAATTGATCTGTGTCGTCTCGCTTACAAATAGTCTTGCAAAGTGCCATTAAGTTCTTAAGAAACTGTAGATACAATGGGGAATAATAAAGAATAATTAAGAAAAGCTATAGAAACAAAATATTATGTTATTTTTACTTAAAATTCCACTAAAAATGCTAGTTTAAGACCAGTTGTTGTTTGGTAGCTGTAATAATCTTTTGTGTGTGTATTACAAAATTTAAATATATATATATATATATATATATATATATATATATATATATATGTGTGTGTATATGTATGTATGTATGTGTTTACTTTTTTTTCACTAAGAGATATAGTGTTGTTGTTGTTGTTTTTTTATGCTCACCAAGGCTTAACAAACAAATCTTATTATTGTTGTTATTATAATCAGTGTTGGATCATAATAAGCATAATAATTTTTTTTTTTTTTTTTTTTTTTTTTTTTTTTGTAGAAACTGTGGCACATTTTTCTTTACTATCCTTTTTGCTAAATTGGATTGGATATTCTTAACTTTTTTTTTTTATTGATATTTACTCTATGAAGATGTGAGGACTTGGTGACTTAACACTCAGGTAACAATCAGTCAGCCACTTGTGTGAACTGTGAGCATATGTGTGTTACCTTGGAGGTGGGTAAACATCGGCGCTGCAGTGACTTGGGCAGAGTGGAGCATTATGGGATAGGTCAGCCAGATCACTTTTTCTCTCTCTCTTCCTCTCATGTAGGAGGAGGGTAGTTCCGACTGCACAGCTCCTCCTTGTGTCTCCGATGGCGAGTCTTCTGCGTGTGGTAGCCACCAGCTGTTCCAGCCCCCTGTTCTCCGGGCTGGCCTGTGCTAAGAGTGTCCGGACGGTGAAGACACCATGCATTCGGTTCTTTAGGACCCATCAAGCCCTCTCTCGCCTCTCAAGTCCAGGTAACGTGCTGGAATATTAAGTTGTTGTTCTAGTACATTTTGTTTCAGACCTTTGGTTTTGGTAATCGGGTGACTTGAGGTGGTTGAGGACATTTAAATAATGTTTGATATATTTTTTTCCCTCTCCGTATATATTAAAAGACCTTGAGTATGGTTCGCTTATGCATAAACATAAGTTGTTTTTACCTCAGCACATTTAGTTTTAAAGTATGACAAAAGTGAATGAAGCATTCCCAAACTTCTTTCTACTCTTCTCCTAATAATTCTGTAGCAGTCTACGTTCAGTGATTATCAAGGTCAGTGTGTCCCTCCCCTGCTCGTTCTGCCACTATTACCTGCACTGAAGGTCTCTGGATATAAGAGAGTGGACTGGAAGTGAGCTGTGTTGTGGCTGCTTGGATACTGTGTTTGTTGTAGACCTTCCATAACTGCAGAAGTTGTTTCTTGAGAGGGGGAAGAATGGTAATGACAGATGAGGCAGGTTATTTCTGGCACTGTGTCAGCTGAGGAGCCGGGACTGTGGCACAGCTCTTGCAGGAAAATGCCTGCTGGGAAGAAAAAAAACACATGTCTGTGGTGACTGCCAGCATGCAGTTTGGTTATAAGGGGTTTATGGGCCTCAGATTTTCACTTTGTTTCCATTTACATCTGGAAATACAAAAAAAAAGCACCTAAAAATACTTAGTAATTATTTTATATTTATGTATGTATTTATTAGCTCAGTACCATTCAAAAGTTAATGGTTGGTATGATATTTTTAATATCCTTTTGAAAGAAGTCTCTTATGCTCACAGATGCTAAATTTGATTTAAAAAAATACAGTAAAAGCAGTAATATTTTAAAACCTAATTACACAATGTAATTTATCCCAGTGATGGCAAAGCAGCCATTGCTTCAGTCTTCAGTATCACATGACCCTTCAGAAATAATTCTAATATTTTACAAAAGATTTCTAAATGTCTTTACTCTCACTTTTGATGAAGTATTTTTATGAAGTATGTCATTTTTATAAAGCTGGTCAGATTTGACATCGGCATGCTTATGTCATAAAAAGTGCACAAAGGTTTTCAAACGGCAACAAAAATGTTCATTTCTCTTACATATGCCAGGAAGCAAAACTGATTTAGGTTGTCCTATTACGATTTTAATCATCAGTTGTTTCAATTGATCAATATATAAATTGGACTTGGTGGCATAAAGTGGGCTCAGACATATTTGAACGCTTATGCAGCTGCCATAAATTTGTTTGCATTTGATACAAAACTTCAGAGGAATGCAGGTTTCCAAGAGAGCAAAAGAAAATCGTCAACATGATACCATTTTTGGAACAGTAAATGCCACTGGTCTGTCTAATGCAGTGACATTGATTTATTTACCATATAATGTGTTCTATTCAATTCAATTCAAGTTTATTTGTATAGCGCTTTTTACAAAATAAATCGTTACAAAGCAACTTTACAGAAAATTATGTTTCTACAATATTTAGTAGTAGCTAGTAGTTTGTGCACATTTGACAGGATTTTAGAAAAAAAAAAAAAAATAATAATAATACAAGACGTAGTCAGCTAGACGATGAACTATCAATATTATTAAGTTATTATATGATTCAGTCACACATTTAGCAATAATTGTTAGTTTGGTTTGTTGATTCAAGGTTAGCATCATCTGGGGTCCTCTGAGGGGTCAGCATCATCTCTTCTCAGGTGTTCTGGATCCAGACTGGAGCTTGTTTAAATCCTAGTCCCGTGGCGAAACATAGAAACAAAATACAGACATCATTAGCATAGCTGCTGATCCAACAAAGTAAAATTAGTTTAACCCAAGCTAATGAATAAAAATGCACCTTTGAACAGATGCAACTACACTCACAATTAAAAAGATACATTATTCGAATGCTTGGCGAAAGAGATGTGTTTTTAATCTAGATTTAAACAGAGAGAGTGTGTCTGAACCCCGAACATTATCAGGAAGGCTATTCCAGAGTTTGGGAGCCAAATGTGAGAAAGCTCTACCGTGTGTCCAAATACTTTTTGAGTTGCCTTAGCTGTGAGTGGCCCAGTTTAACAGCATCTAGGTCCAGTCTATGATTCCCGTGAGCTTGTGTTGTTGTTATATTTAAATCCAGCCTGTGGTGGAATTTTCCACAAGCGACCTCCTGCTATCATAGCAGAACATGACTTGGATGACTTGATGCTTATTCAGCCTGTCTAGATCATATGATGTTTGCACATCTTTACAGACCAAAACACCAAATAAAGCTGTGCGTAAAAATTCTACTTGATTTACTTTATTACACATCCTAAAACTCAGCAATGCTTTTTTTTACAGCTTGAAATCTGTTATATTTTTGAAATCATGACTGCAGAATTGGAGCTGTACCAATGCCACAAACTCTTGCTTTACTGTAAAACCACAAGAGACCTCATGGACCTACAATCGATTACAAAGGTCTCGAATCACCCATTGATCTTTTATGGACTGGTTCACCAGTTGTTAGTCGGACTCTTATCTTTATTGCATTGCTTCTCTCTTTGACCTATCCTTGAGTTGAGAATGGAGAAACTGCACGGTTAGGAATGGTTAAAGCGATAATGTCCATGAGAGCAGCCTGAGATCTGCTTTTCACACTTCGATTTGTTTCTGTGGTACTAGGTTCTCTAGACAATTTGTCTGAGGATTGAGTCAAATTTCATGTTGCCGATTAAAAAGGTGAATATTTTAAAGATATAAAGAATCAAAATATGAGTTGTCGCTAGCGTTGTAATAAAAAAAAAAAATCATACATTAAATATTAGTAATTTAATAATATTCTTTTAATCTAAAGATTTTTTTATTTTATAGCATATAATTTTTTTTTGTAAAAAAAAAAATCGAACCATTTATAATACAGTTTTGACATGCACTCTTCGAAATAAGTTCCTCTCCAGGCTCTGGTTGATTCTGGGAATCCGTATTTATTTTAATTTTTTTCTGTAGGCATTCCATACAAACAGCTAACTGTCGGCGTTCCCAAGGAAATCTTTCAGAATGAGCGTCGCGTGGCCATCTCTCCAGCTGGAGTGGAAGCTCTCATCAAGCAGGGCTTCAATGTGGTGGTGGAGTCTGGCGCTGGAGAATCTGCCAAGTTCTCCGATGACATGTATACAAAGGCAGGAGCCACCATCAGGGACGTCAAAGATGTCTTTGCATCCGATGTTCTGCTTAAGGTACTGTTGATTCATTAATTTTACCCTGACTTAGCTGAGTCTTCATCAGCACTCATTCTCTCTGGCTGTTCACTATAGGTGCGTGCCCCCATGTTGAACTACGCTCTAGGAGTTCATGAGGCTGAACTCATGAGTGAAGGAGCCACCCTCGTCAGTTTCATCTATCCCGCTCAGAACCCTGAGCTGATGGACCAGCTGTCCCAACGCAAAGCCACCGTCCTGGCCATGGACCAGGTGCCCCGTGTTACTATTGCTCAGGGTTATGATGCCCTCAGCTCCATGGCCAACATCGCTGGGTAAGTCTGCTAGCCAACCTATTTCTTTTAAATGATACAAAGCATTTTGTATCAGTGTATGAATGTTTTTAGAATTCAGTAATTTATCATTTTTGTCAATTTTTTTTTTAAAATATATATTGTTGGATAATGACAATGGTACTAGTATAAATATTATTACAAATAAAACATCCAAAAATACACATTTAAGTGTTCATTTCATTGCACTTTATCTATTTGCATATGTAGATTTCAAATACAATGCATTGCTTTAAAGGCAGTTTTTTTGCTTAACTTTACAAACAAATCCAAAACCTGAATCCCTGCTGTAAACCTTTAGCACTAATATGTTAACAAAATGAAACAAGAATTTAAGTGCAAACTAGTGCATTTTTTTATTATTAATTAGTTCCTCATTTGCATATTTAAATGTGTAACATGTCAGAAAACTTTGAATGAAATATCCTGTAGTTAATTGAAAAAGGATAGTGATGTATATTAGCGTATTCACCTGTGGGGTGACTTCGCAGGCCAATCTTCCGTAACCTATTAACAGCGTAGTGTGTCTTGATTCCTGCCTCATCAGCAGCTGTGACTGATGTACATCTCTTTTTCTTGGCAGCTATAAAGCGGTGGTCCTGGCAGCCAACAACTTTGGCCGCTTCTTTACTGGTCAGATCACAGCCGCAGGGAAGGTCCCTCCTGCTAAGGTACGAGTTGGCATGATTGGTTTTTATTTGTATTTGAGTGGAGTGTGCTTGTTTCATTGCCATACACCTCTCACATTAGATCTTGGATAAACATATTAGCACTGTTCATATTTTTCCCAAGTTATAATTTTATGTTTTATTTCTAAAAAGGCTGTTCATATTGGCAGGTGTTGATCATTGGAGGTGGAGTGGCTGGGCTGGCCGCTGCTGGCTCCGCCCGTGCTATGGGTGCCATTGTGAGAGGATTTGACACCAGGTAAAAAGTCATAGAACTTAGTTACTCAAGCAGGGATTAGTTTTTTTTTTTTTAGTTAATAATATTAATTAGGGCTGTGCGATATGGACAAAAAAAAACCTATCACAATTTTGTGATTTCGATTTTAATCACGATTGTTGACACACAAAGACATGCTTTACAGTTGTAAATGCATTCAGTATAAATTTGAAACATATTTCCAAAAGAAAACCAATGAGAGCTTTATCAAAAAGTTGTAACATGTCTCTGATGGACTTAAAGGGTTAGTTCATCCAAAAATGAAAATTATGTCATTAATATCTTACCCTCATGTCGTTCCAAACATGTAAAACCTCCTTTTATCTTCAGAACACAGTTTAAGATATTTTAGATTTAGTCCGAGAGCTCTCAGTCCCTCCATTGAAACTGTGTGTATGGTATACTGTCTATGTCCAGAAAGGTAAGAAAAACATCATCAAAGTAGTCCATGTGACATCAGAGACATCATGGCATCGAAAAAACATTTTGGTCCAAAAATGGCAAAACGACAACTTTATTCAGCATTGTCTTCTCTTCCGTGTCTGTTGTGAGAGTGAGTTCAAATCAAAGCAGGATATCCGGTTCACGAACGAATCATTCAGTTCACCAAATCGAACTGAATCGTTTTAAATGGTTCGCATCTCTAATACACATTAATTCACAAATGACTTAAGCTGTTAACTTTTTTAATGTGGCTGACACTCCCTCTGAGTTAAAACAAACCAATATCCTGAAGTAATTAATGTACTCAAACAGTACACTGACTGAACTCCTGTGAAGAGAGAACTGAAGATGAACACCGAGCCGAGCCAGATAACGAACAATAGACTAACAATTTTTTCAAATAAACCAGTTGCATTGGTTTTCGGATCACCAGTAGTTCTTTCGGACAGTTCGATTCAATAAACTGGTTCAAGAAAACGGTTCACCAGTTCTTTTGCGCTCGACGTAATGGCGTCATGATTGCCCTTGATTCAAGCCTTCGGTTTACCCGCGCTCATAACACTAGCACAGAATCAGTTCAGAATCAATCACCAAAAGAATCAGTTCAGTTTCAAACGCCCTGTGTGTCGGTCTGCTTCATGCTGAATCGCACATGTGCAGTATCATCAGCTCCTCGGTTCACAAATCGGACGCGTCTGACAGAAACGGTTTTGTTCGTTATCTGGCTCGGCTCGGTGTTCATCTTCAGTTCTCTCTTCACAGGAGTTCAGTCAGTGTACTGTTTGAGTGCATGCATTACTCCGGGATATTGGTTTGTTTTAACTCAGAGGGAGTGTCAGCCACATTAAAAAAGTGAACAGCTTAAGTCATTTGTGGATTAATGCATATTAGAGATGCGAGATAAAAGGAGGTCTTACATGTTTGGAAGAGCATAAGGGTGAGTTATTAATTACATAATTTTCATTTTTGGATGAACTAACCCTTTAAGTCAAAATAATCAACAACTAAAGATGTCAAACAAAATCTAGACATACGGCAAAAAATTACAATAAAAAAAATAAAATAAAAACAGGCAATGTGAGAGAGCCCCTTAGTTGATTATAAGTTACCCTGGATTCTTTTGCAGCCTTGCAGTCTATTACATGTCGTCCTTTTGGGGCGATCTCTGTCGGTCGACCACTCCTGGTGAGGGTAACAGTGGTCTTGAATTTCCTCCTCCATTTGTACACCATCTGTCTGATTGTGGATGTGTGGAGTCCAAACTCTTTAGAAATGGTTTTGTAAATTTTTTCAGCCTGATGGTTCTGAGATCTCCTCTGTTCGTGCCATGATTCACTTCAAACATCATCAGATCCCTGTTCTTTAAATAAAACTGGACAAGCATCATTGATTAAAAACACCTCTGAACAGATGGACTCTAATTTCACCTTCAAATTAACTGCTAATCCTAGAGGTTCACATACTTTTGCCACTCACAGAGATATAACATTAGATCATTTTCCTGAATAACCCTAACTACAACTTATCCTCAGAACCATGTTGCTTTGTTTTCATAGTTTACCTCCACAATAACTTAATCACAATTGCCAGATGTGAATTTGACCCGATGATTCTTGCTTGCAACTAAGCTTTGTGTATTTTCCCTCCTGTTTTATAATCTGACAGATGTTCTGTTATTTTTGTCAGTATTTATAAATTTGAGTTTTGAGTCACCATTCTGCGTTAGTTTAGGCATATGATGTCTGTGTTTTTTTTTTTTTTTTTAAACAAGAACATAAAAACGGGTTGTGTAAGAAGTGACGCCATTGCTAATCCTGCCAAAGTGGTTTGAAATGTACAGATTTTAAAATGCTTAATTTTTCTATGATTTAATGACTTTGATCCTACAGCATTGGCCAAGTTTGGTGAATTTAGTTAGAATCCACATCCTTTCTGTGCTTTGGAACTTAACACTTGGTCGAGTCCATGAGCGTCAGTTCCAGCAAGCTTCCTCTCGGTGGCAGTGTTGCATTAGTCATGGAGTCTTGTCGTCTTCTTCCAGAGCGGCTGCACTGGAGCAGTTCAAGTCCCTGGGTGCCGAGCCTCTGGAGGTGAATGTGAAGGAGTCAGGAGAAGGCCAGGGCGGTTACGCTAAGGAGATGTCCAAAGAGTTTATCGAGGCTGAGATGAAGCTGTTTGCCAAGCAGTGTTTGGATGTTGACATCATTATCACTACTGCGCTTATTCCTGGTACGCACACCTGCAGCCTTTCTACCATCACATGCCCTCTTTGGCATGTACTTGATAATAAGTGCACATGCGCTTATTTTCCCATCATTTGACTTCTGAATCAAGAGTTAAGCCAGGAATTTAGATTTTTCTCTTTATTTACTCTGCCTTATGTTGTTACAAACCTGTATGCTGTCATTTTCTTCCTGTGAAATACACAAAATAATCTTTTTTCCCTTAATGATCTTAGGCTGTCAAGTTCAGAGTGCCCGAAATGCAGAATAAAATAGTCCATATGTCTCTATAGTTATATTCCAAGCCTTCTGAAGATGTGTGAAAACTTTTATAACATTTTCTAACTTCCTTTAACTTTGGGGTAAATCACTGCTGGCACTATATGATTTTAATAAAGGTTGGCTGTTTATTGGTTTATTTAAATCGTTGCTACAATATTGAAGAAAACTGAGAAAAAGAGCAGTGGTGGGAAAAAAAAGGTATGCTCGATCAGACTATCCTTGAGCGAGGATACAAAAATGTGCAAGTAGGATCTGTAGCTTTCACAAAAGCCCTGACAAATTACAATTCCTAAGTTCTCTTTGTTGCGTTTCATGAAAAAACAATGACATTTTAGTTCAGAATGAATTGAGGGTGAGTAAATGTCAATTTCGAGTTTTCATATTCACTGTATTCTTTTAACTGTGATCCTGGTTTATCTCAAGATCCTCAAGTCAATAATTGTATGACTTTCGTTGGCATTTTAAAAGAGAAACGGTTTACCCCGCATAGCTTTATAATGTACAGCATAATTACCAATTTAATAGCTCCGTGGCTACAGATGTGCTTCATGTATATTCGAAAGCATGATTTATCTTAAATTAAGTTTTCTGAGTGTCATAAGAGTTGCTTTGGGTCAGTCTTGCTTTAGATTGGCAGAGAATTTTCCCAGATTTTGTGGCTTTTTCAATAGCGCTGGCATTTGAAGTCAGTTCCTCTGACTTTTGCATGCTTGTGCATACTCCTGGTGTCACTCTAATGTAATTTGATTTCCATCCCTGAAGCCATGGAGCCACCAATTGGACTTTAAGTACCTCTAAACCACATACCTGGCAGTTTTTAGCACGCTCAAACTATTAAAATGCATGCAATCTGTTCCACTTTTATCAGAATACCATTTTCTTTTAAAACCAACAAGCCACAAAGCAGCTTATCAGTATATTAGGTTGCACGCATAAAAGGCACATCTGAGGAGTTTTATTAATTGCATATCAGTCATGGTTTTGGTTTATCAGTCTCACTGTGCTGCAATTATTATGCAGGTCGGAAGGCCCCTGTGCTGATTACTAAGGAAATGGTGGAGACCATGAAAGATGGTTCAGTGGTGGTGGACCTGGCTGCAGAAGCTGGGGGCAACATCGAGACCACGGTTCCTGGAGAACTCTCTGTTCACAAAGTGAGTACACTGCAACTTGGGGGTCATACATGAGTTTTATGTTCCTTTCAGGATTGTTAATGAATTAGTAAGGTGTTTTTTTTTTTAAACATGTAGTTTTATAGGATTAATGCATTAAATTTAATCAAGTGTCATTTAAGTTTTTTTTTTTTTTTTCTTTCTTTTTTAAATCAGAATAAAAAAAAAAGTATTTCAAATAAATACTGTTCTTTAAAACATTCTCATTTACTGTACATTTATGCATTTGGCAGACTTTTTTTGTCCAAACCAGCTAGCATTCTAGATTATACATTTAACCAGTTCATGCATTTCCTAGGAATCAAAAACATGATCTTGGCATTGTTAGAACCACGTTTTACTGGAAGGGAAACTTCCTATTCATCAAAGAATTCTGGGAAAAAAATGCATTAACTTTTAATAAATAAATGCAGCCTTGTTTCTTTTTATATTGGTGTATAATCAATTGTGTCTGTCTTATTTTATTAAATGGATTTCTATACTTTTCCTATAGGGTGTGATCCACGTTGGCTATACTGATCTTCCCAGTCGCCTCCCGACTCAGGCCAGCACATTATACTCTAACAACATCATCAAACTCATCAGAGCCATCAGCCCGGACAAGGACGTTTTTCACTTTGATGTGAAAAACGAGTTTGATTACGGCACAATGGATCATGTCATCCGAGGTTCAATTGTTATGCAGGTAAACCAGTTTTTTTTTTTTTTGTCGTTTTTTTTCAGCTACAGGAGGACATAAAAACACTTTTAGTTGTTGCATGTTATAGGCCACATCCTAAATCAGTAAAACCTTTCTTTCAGTTACATATGAATTTTTACACTCAAACATCTAGCAAAATCATGTTTTTAAAATGAAATTGCATCTATTGGAGCCGCAGCCCAGGGCAACATGTTCCACATTGAGTTTTGACATTTACTGGTATAAGGGAAAAAAATAAAGTGAATAACACATTATTCAACAACCATTTTTTTATTGAAATGAGTAAATTTAATCCATTTCGTTATACCAAAATACTAAGCATCAAAATTGTTTCTTGACTTGTCTTGCATGCGTTCTCCATGGATACACTAAAGTTTAACAAATACAAAAATTTGGCTGCCATGAGATGAGGTTTAATCCAGTCTGGCTGTTGACCTAAAATGAGTTCAACACCCCTGAGCTAAAGGATGTGAGCAGTTTAAAATTTATGACCCAATATCTCTCTGGCGCTCATTTAGCTTTCAAGGAGTTGAGTTGTGGTGGTGTTAGAATTCTGGCTGTCACTCTCTCCGTCTGTCTGCAGGATGGAAAAGTGCTTTTCCCTGCACCACAACCTAACAACGTCCCAGTGGCGGCACCTCCAAAACAAAAGAGTGTCCAGGAGCTGGAGAAGGAAAAGGCAGCAGCCATCACCCCCTTCAGAGCCACTCTCAACACGGCTGGGATTTACACCGGAGGTAAATCACAGTCCGGCTGCCCTTCCTGCCTTTCTCTTCCCACCGGATCTCTCGGGGTCCCTCCTGGGGTTAAAATGAAAGCGGCTCCCTGTGTGTTTAAGAGGAAGAGACTGCTGTATTGGTGGTCTCTGACACTGAACTATGTTAACAAGGTTTTCATGGAAGTTTAAAACAGCCCCCACTTTATTGCCTTTTTGAGATTAATCCGATTTTTGTTTTCTTCCTTTTATCCACTTAGCAATCTGCATTGCTCAGAAATCCCCAAAATAGCAGCTCCCCTGTTTGGCCGCTTTGTCCCAAGATGTGATTAGACTCCAAAGCCCCTCTAAACTAAACGGCACACAAGTGAATTCTGTTGGTTGCAGTCGCCCGAGGACAACTTGTGTGAGGAGAGGCAACTTTGGTTTCACATCAAAGGGCTCACTTCCTCACTCAGACAAGCCGCAAATACGACTCGCACGTAAATAAACACCGGCTGATAAACAAACATGCAAATGAGATCTTCCTGCCTTTTCATGGTTTTCCTGTATCTGTATGAGCTTAGGTACAGGGAATCCTGACTTGCTCGGAAGGCCAAAATCGCTTCCTTTTGAAACTCACCATTGGTCACCTAATTGAGGAGCAAGTGGATTTATTTTCCACATCCCCTTGATCTGAAAGCCAGGACCCTTATCATGGTTGTGTTTCTCCTTCCCTTCTGCTGTGTAGAGGTTTTTTACCCACATGGCCAATGGCTTGTCTGTGAGTTGGCAATACCTTTTCTTAAAGGGGTGGTTGATTGCAATTTCACTTTTTTAATGTTAGTTAGTTTGTAATGTAAAAAAAAAATTATAATATAATAATAATTTGTTTATTAATTTATTCATGTATATCACACATGCCAGTATAATTAATCTTATCATCATTATTTTACATAACTATTAAATAATTGTAAAGATTTAATGAAGCAGACAGCAATTGTACCCTATATTAGAGTTGAGGTGGCAAGTATACTTGCTTTTTGAGAGGATTATGGGATATATACAGGACACATTGCCCCTAGCACTCGGCTTATTTGTCTGAGCAGTCAAAATTACTTTAACTGAAAAACCAACCTATAATGTTTGACATCTTGTTATTTCTACCCAGGTCTGGCTTCAGCGATCGGTCTTGGGATATGTGCTCCCAATGCTGCTTTCCCTCAGATGGTTACAACCTTTGGCCTGGCAGGAATCGTGGGATACCACACCGTATGGGGCGTCACTCCTGCTCTCCACTCCCCGCTTATGTCTGTCACAAATGCTATTTCTGGTAAGTTAGTAAATCAAGTACACAACCAAGGTTAAAGTATTTGCTATTTTATAATTCGCTAACCTGAATGGCTTTTTCTTAGACAATTACAGGTCCTTCTCAAAAAATTTGCATGTTGTTATAAAAGTTCATTATTTTCCATAATGTAATGAATTTTTTTTTACTTTCATACATTTTAGATTCATTGCACACCAACTGAAATATTTCATGTCTTCAAATAATTACGTTCAGTTATGCACTCAATACTTGGTTGGGAATCCTTTTGCAGAAATGACTGCTTCAATGCGGCGTGGCATGGAGGCAATCAGCCTGTGGCACTGCTGAGGTGTTATGGAGGCCCAGGATGCTTCGATAGCGGCCTTAAAGGGGGGGGTGAAATGCTATTTCATGCATACTGAGTTTTTTACACTGTTAAAGAGTTGGATTCCCATGCTAAACATGGACAAAGTTTCAAAAATTAAGTTGTACATTTGAAGGAGTATTTTTGTTCCCCAAATACTCCTTCTGGTTTGTCACAAGTTTCGGAAAGTTTTTTTCGAGTATGGCTCTGTGTGACGTTAGATGGAGCGGAATTTCCTTATATGGGTCCTAAGGAACTTCTGCCGGAAGAGCGCGCGCTCCCGTATAGCGAGGCTGAGCAGCACAGACATTTCACTGATCAGAGCGAGAGCATCGCGAAAAGTCACAAAAGAAGTGTGTTTTTGGTTGCCAGGGCAAGACAACCCTGCACAGATTACCAAAGAAAAAACAGCATTAAGGGACCAGTGGATGGAGTTTATTTTTACAGAGCATCAACGGAGTTGTGCAAGTTTTTTTGTTTGTTCCCTGAATTTCGAAGATGCTTGTTCACAAGGCCCAGTTTGACGACGGATTTGCGTATCGTTTATTTCTTAAGGATGATGCAATCCCAAGGAAAAAGGGTCACGATCGTGTCTTGGAACCGCAGACGGTGAGTAAAACTGCTTCAAATATCTCTGCCTCCTTGTTAGTGCGTCCCCTCCCATGCCGGAGACCCGGGTTCGAGCCCCGCTCGGAGCGAGTTGTTGCCGCTGCTGCTTTCGTTCAGTTTCAGCCTCTGGATCTGATTCTGGATCATAAATAAACGGCTGAATCTGACTGTAAGCCATAGTTTGTTTTGGATTATGGGTTTTCCCTCACGGTAATGTCACAGCTTCCACATGCTCTCAACGCAAAAGCCTATTCGCGCTCGTGATTCTTTAGCTCCGCCCACACATCACGCCTCCAGCCGGTCGTGTTTTTCCAGGGAAAATCGGTACAGACTATCTTTCTCTTATGAATATACTAAAACTAAAGACTTTTTGGATTTATGAAGGATGCAGTACTACTCTATAGGTACTCCAGATTAACAGGATATTGAGTGAAAACTAGCATTTCACCCCCCCTTTAAGCTCATCCAGAGAGTTGGGTCTTGCGTCTCTCAACTTTCTCTTCACAATATCCCACAGATTCTTTATGGGGTTCAACAAAATCTTCATCTCCATAAAGCTTTTCAGCAGATGGGAGCATGAAGTGCTCCAAAATCTCCTGATAGCTAACTGCATTGACCCTGCCCTTGATAAAACACAGTGGACCAACACCAGCAGCTGACATGGCACCCCAGACCATCACTGACTGTGGGTACTTGACACTGGACTTCAGGCATTTTGGCATTTCCTTCTCCCCAGTATTCCTCCAGACTCTGGCACCTTGATTTCCGAATGACATGCAAAATTTGCTTTCATCCGAAAAAAAAGTACTTTGGACCACTGAGCAACAGTCCAGTGCTGCTTCTCTGTAGCCCGTTTCCTGCACACGTCTGTGCACGGTGGCTCTGGATGTTTCTACTCCAGACTCAGTCCACTGCTTCCGCAGGTCCCTCAAGGTCTGGAATCGGTCCTTCTCCACAATCTTCCTCAGGGTCCGGTCACCTCTTCTCGTTGTGCAGCGTTTTTTGCCACACTTTTTCCTTCCCACAGACTTCCCACTGAGGTGCCTTGATACAGCACTCTGGGAACAGCCTATTCGTTCAGAAATTTCTTTCTGTGTCTTACCCTCTCGCTTGAGGGTGTCAATGATGGCCTTCTGGACAGCAGTCAGGTCGGCAGTCTTACCCATGATTGCGGTTTTGAGTAATGAACCAGGCTGGAAGTTTTTAAAAGCCTCAGGTGTTTAGAGTTAATTAGTTGATTCAGATGATTAGGTTAATAGCTCGTTTAGAGAACCTTTTCGTGATGTGCTAATTTTTTGAGATAGGAATTTTGGGTTTTCATGAGCTGTATGCAAAATCATCAGTATTAAAACAATAAAAGACCTGAAATATTTCAGTTGGTGTGCAATGAATCTAAAATATATGAAAGTTTAATTTTTATCATTACATTATGGAAAATAATGAACTTTTTCACAATATGCTATTTTTTTTTTTTTAGAAGGACCTGTATGTTTGTAAATTTACTGTGAAAAGTAAAAGCAAAAATGTTGATGGTGAAGAAACTTTCTGATATTAAATTTTGAAATGTCACAGGATTTCTCAGTTTATCTCAAGCACAGGTCATCAAAGCACTTTTTCTTAATCTGAGTTTGCCCTTTATCTACAGAGGGCTCTCAAGTGGGTTTGAATTACCCGTTTGCTTTAATGAGCAGAAAATGTCACCTAATTTTTTTTTTTTCCTCACACCCTTGAGTTAGTGTCTGTGATGGACCGACGTAGCCCACCCATTAAGCACTTCAGCTCTTCATTAGTCTAGACTCAAGGTCCCAGGGTTCAGCACTGTTCAGAAGGCCATGCCCTCATCAGCCAGGCAGATCAAGCATGCTTCTGTGCTTCGTTAAGCTTTTATTCATTTCTCTCAGCGGGCTGAGAAACCAGGAAAGGTATCATTGTTTTTAACACCACTAAGTCCTTGGTGGTCTGCATTAAAGAGTCCTTTATGTCAAGAGAACTATAAACTTCACATCAAGAGTGCGGGGAATCAACTGAAGCAATTAGTTTCCCGCGACCTACTGCACACTTCCTGTGAATTACTTTTTATTAGTCTTGTAGAGACAGTCTATTGCTTTTCTTTGTCATCTTTGCATATGAGGTCTTGCATATTTGACACGTATTGAACGGGGTCTTTCACAGGCCTGGAAATGTGAGCGAGTTGGAATTCGCTTCTTTCGGTGCCAAAAGTAATGAAGCTCTCACAAAAGTGACCGAGACGTTAAGCCACTAATGTGGAATTTCTCATTCTCATTGAAAGTGTGGGAGAACTTTTCCAGAAGCATAAAGTTACTCTTTTGCTCCTGGTGGAGTAGAGTTGCTCTCTTGCTCTTTAATCTACCTGAAACTGGTGAATCAGAATGACTCCACATCGCTTGATATGAGCGTTTGAACATCACCTGATCCAAGGAATCTTTACAGATGAACTTAGGCTATTAGATATTGGTTTTTGGGTCCATTTTGGTGACCTAATGGATGTGTCATTGCTTAAAACAGCTATGCTTTCCAAACACCTCGTCGCTTTATTCTCCATGATCACAGAAAGTCAGAAATCTTATCCAGCCATTAGAACAACAGCAATCCATTTGTGGATCTTGAGCAGACTCCAGCATCTTTCAAATTCATCCAAGGGTTTTATTTTACAGATATCCAGGCCTTTGTATGTCTGGGTGCGTGTGTGGCGGTTCGTGCCTGTGGAGGTTTACAAATCATCTGTTGTGTTTCCTGCAGCATTGTGGTAGCGTGCTCTTGGCTCGCAAGCTGGTCTGTAATCAATTGTTACTTCAGAATTACAAAGTGAGAGGAAATGCTTCCCAACAGTTACACACTTCATTGACTTAAGATACCGCTAACTATCAGGGCCACCTCAGGTTTGGTCAGTCGAGTCGATGCCGCGGAAGCATTTGAAAGCGATTTAAAGAGCTGATGGTTATCAGATTTCCCTTGGGGATGCCAGTGTTGTCCTCGTTAATTCCCAGTAAAAATGAGTTACAAATGACTTGTTTTGAGCACTGAGAGTACTGTGTACCAGTGTCAAGCATATTACGTAATACTTTTAGTGGAATGGTGCTTTATTTCAAGTCACAACAAAACAAGTCTTAGCTTTCACCCTCTAATAGTCACCGTTTCAAAGCGAATTTGGAAACCAATGCAAATTTCATCTGGCGAATCGTGATAATTGTTTATCCACATATGCTTTATTAATCAGCATGGATGCAATAATTCAAAAATCGTTCTCCTTAGTTTAATAGCTATTCCACGATAGCGCCATTAGTATATATTACGATAGCGATATTCTGGTAAAATGCACATTTTTGGAATTAGTGTCCCTAATATTTGTGTAGTATCTAGAATATAAAGTGTAGTAGCTATTGTCAGATTGGTTATTTTATTTGATAAGTTGAAAGATAAATATAAAAATAATGATCTTTTTTAAAACTACATTTGTTTTGAAAATCCCTTCCTTACTAATTTGTGGAGTATTCTGATAATTTTTTTTTTTTTTCAATCAACCTTTTTATTTAAAAATAAATTAAGATTATTTTGATTAGATTAAACATTTTTCAACCATTTCAAATTGGTGATTAATTCTCATTCAATGCCAATTTTATATTAACTGTATAAAATGTAGTTTGAGACTAAATTTAAATATTATTAAATGTAATACATAAATGTAATTAAAATATTCTAAAATGTATTACAATTGAAATATATTTTATTTTTTGTTTGTTTATGGTTATAACGGGGATGCCATGTGTTTTCAGGTTTGACTGCTGTTGGTGGCCTCTCCCTCATGGGTGGTGGATTTCTCCCTAGCAGCACAGCCGAGACCCTGGCCGTACTGGCTGCTTTCATCTCCTCCGTCAACATCGCTGGTGAGTGCACTGAACACACGATCCTGTACCTGCCAACAGTGAAAGATAAAACACCGTTAAAATGTCGGAGGCTGAAAGCTGAGCAAGATTACAGATGCGAGCAGGTGAGGGCTCTGTACTCGTGCCGCTCGCTGCCCTCTGGCTGCCCTGCATCTTGTGTTCGTGAGAAGAGCGGCGTATTCCGTTCCTTCCAGGTGGAATAGTTTAGTCCGTCAAACCTCACACCTGAAACAGGAAATGTCAGCACGGCAGTTTTTGCTTCAAAGAGCCTCGGCCATGTCATAAATCAGTCTCTGCTCAAAACCAACCAACAGGGCCATTAAGGAAGAAAAGGGAAAAAATGGCTTGAAGCGGGCAGTTGGCCAAAATGCCATCCTGAATCCATTTGACCCATTCATTTAGCATCTTAGTACGGTTGGCCGAGTCACCAGTCCAGGTCAGAGGGTGAGTTAGTGATTTAATGGCATGCTACTAGGCTTTTACAGACATTTTTCATCATGCTACAATAACAGGTTTTTGATTTGTGTTCCAGCTCACATAAAGTGTCTGGATTTATATATTTATCTTCTTAGAAGGCAGGTGTTTAATTTCAGTTGAAAGATGGTTTTTGTTATTTCCATTCCTCATACTCAGTGTTTCGTCCCATAGTCCCATTACCCATAAACCTTTAAAGTTTGAAATATGGACATTTTGGTCGCTTTTTCCTATCCTCTTTTCGACCATTTTTATTGTTACAAGTGCATATAGGGAAAAAACAACAATTGCCCTTTCCAATTTAATTTCAATAAAAGACAAGGAATTTATGGTGAACCTGCTCCATTAATGACAGGAATGAAAACATATTTTATTCTTTGGCCCGGCTGTAATGTCTGGAAATCCTTCACATTTAATTGTGGGAAAACGGAACGGTCCTTCTAATGCTGTATACATTGTGTTCCCTCGTCTGAGTACATTTACTTCTGAGTTTAAATATTTCACCGGGATCCTCAGGGGAACGGGTCACTAAGGTTTGAGTGAAACTGGATATCCGTCTGAGTTTCGAATGAAAAGCTTTGGTTTGGTAACTGTCCTAGTAAGATGCTTGGCTAGGACAGCGCAAGCCAGGAAAATGAATGTAAATGCAATCACATGGCAGTTTAAAAATACTTTGCTAATGAGCAGCAGATGAGTGGCTCCCGTCATTCTTCGTCGTCCTTCTGCAACTCAGTTTGGATGTTTTACACATTTAAATTAATGTTAAGAATTGTTATATATATATATATATATATATATATATATATATATATATATATATATATATATATATATATATATACACACCACACACACATTTTAACTTGTATACTGTGTTTATGCCGTGTTCTGTTTCTTTGATTTTGTTTGATCAGGTGGTTTCTTGGTTACTCAGAGGATGTTGGACATGTTCAAGCGGCCCACTGATCCTCCAGAGTACCACTACTTGTATCTTCTTCCTGCTGGTTTGTTTGTTGGAGGTTATGGGGTGGCTCTTCAAAGCGGCTACAACATTGAACAGGTAAGGCTGCATTACTTAATTTCAACTCTTCTGCACTATTTGTACTGTGGATCTGAATTTTACCTCAAATCAGGAGGTTACTTTGTTTCATTAGTTCGATTGTTTATTTATATAGCACCTTACAGGCTACAGTTACAGTAGTGTACATTACAATAGAAAGCAAAAGAACAGCAATACTGTGAGAGGTGCAGGGCCGAGAGCTATTGGGATGTAGCGAAGACGGTGGAGTTAATAAGGGGGTCTTGAGGGCCATGGAGGAGCTCCGGAAGGATAAAAGCAGAAGTGTCAACAGTGTTGGATGAGAGAGGACCAGGCCTGGGTTTTATTTTGTTTTGTTTCTGTTTGTGTAGAAACATAAACACAAAAGAGCGTGACAGCCCCTCGCGCACGACTGTTGCGCTCTTTTGTGTTTATTTTATTATAAGGTTCGCCGGTTCCTGCCTCCTCCTAAAACACAAAAACATCCATATACTAATGTACTAAAATGCTTGTTTGAAACTTGTTTGATCTTAGCATTACTCCTGAAATATACTCAGCTAAGTTCGAACTTCTCAATATAGCAGACAGACAAAAATAGTTGCATATAGTTACAGTGGAGACGGTTAAAACTATTACAAATTATTTTTATTGAAATAAAGCTGAAATAAAATAAATATAAGATGGAAAAACTTAATCTTTTAAACTTTATTTATTTAAAAAAAAAAAGTAAATGTCAGTTTTTAAAAAATATAATTGTAAAAATATATGTTGTATTATATAGTATATGTAGTATATAAATAATACTAAAATAACAGTGGTTGATGTTCCTAGTTGTGCAAAAGAGAAATGGATTCTGGAAGATTTATTTCCTCACTTCCTGCAAACCTTCCCTTTGTGTGCAGATGATGTACTTGGGCTCTGGCTTGTGCTGTGTGGGGGCTCTGGCTGGTCTGTCCACCCAGTCCACGGCTCGTCTCGGTAATGCCCTGGGCATGATCGGAGTAGCCGGTGGCATTGCTGCAACTTTTGGAGCTCTAAAACCTTCCCCTGAGCTCATGGCACAGATGAGTGCGGCCATGGCGGTGGGTGGCACTGCTGGTGAGTGTATGTGTGTGTGTGTGTGTGTGTGTATGCTTCTGTTTGTGTGCATTTCTTCTTTAGTCAGTGGCCGTTGAACCTCCAAGTGTGTGAATATAAATTGGAAATGACCTTGTGATTTCCCCGCAAAGCCAGGTAATGGTCATCATGTCGTGTAAGTCACACAGCACGGTATCGCGCTTTGTAGCCAGTCATGTCTAATCTAAATTGCTAATTATTCCTGGAAACCTGCTGGAATGTAGTTTAAACCATCCCGACCTTCCCCAGCTCAAACCAGAAGTCTGCTTGATTCCAGATGCTTCCACCCTGAGGTCTCAGCCCGCCCCAAACATGCCCCCTACACACACTCTTTCTTTCCTCCAACCTGCACTCCAGATTCACATCAACACACACACACACACACACACACAGACCGCTTCACCGGATGTGACCCGTTTACCAACAGGCCTGAATTCCCCCTTCTTGTCCGCAGGTTTGACCATCGCCAAGAAGATC